>NW_027555499.1:0-40248 GCF_003287225.1 Phascolarctos cinereus
ATTGAAGACTTCCGTACATGGGGAATTTATTACTTAATGAAGAAATTTATTACATCTTGGACATTATCCCCTTGTGTGGAGATTAAATGTGTCTCTGTAACTTCAAATGACTGCTGTGAGTTCTGCCTTCTGGGAAATGAGGAACCAAAGGAATTCTAACCCTTTTCTGGGACAGCCCTTAAAATTAGGTGGCTGCTAAGACTTCTTCCAACCCACAGATTCTATGAAATTCTATGAAATACGCAAGCTCCTAGGATTTATAGCTAGGACACATCTTGGAGATCAACTGGCCAAGCACATTCATTTTGAAGAAAAAGAACTTGAGGCCTACAAAGGTGAAACATAATATTAAAATCAAAGCAGATCAAGTTACAGTATTAAATAAGTAATAATGCAAATACAAGCTTCCCTGAATAATATAAGATGGACTTACAGCCATCAATCTTGTAAAAATGAACAATTTTGAAAGATTTATGAACTCATGTCAATTCAACTAGCAAACATGAGCACAGAGGACTAATGATGAAGAATGGTACCTGCCTTCTGAGAGAGAATTCATGGACTAGTAGGTAGAAAGGGACACATTTTTGGACATGGCCAATATAGAAATGTATTTTTCTTGATCATGCTTGTTTGTTAAGAAGGTTATTATTTGTCTTTTTTCATTTGGTGGGAGAAAATAAATATTTGGTAAAAGAAGATGGACTTCAAGAATAAAGGGTGGATTTCAGGCATTTCCTGAAAAACAGAAACTCAAGATGAGTCAATTATTTGAGCTGGAAAACTTCAAACCAGACAAGCATAAAGTAAATAAATTAATGAGAAAAGATAAAGCAATGGAATCAATACTCTCATGCTTTTATGTCAGCTTAGCACTATTTTTAAAAAATCTCCCATTGGCCCAGGGCCCCTGGAAAAAAACTGAAAATTGCAGAGGCAATAGAAACAGAGTGGCAATATATCGAGGAAGGATGTTAAAAAGTTCTTAAGGATACCTTCATTTCAACCTGAAAGAAAGTCTCTAGTGAACAGTTCAATGATGTACGCCTGGTTCTGTCGTGTTTAACATTTTTGTCAGTATATGAAATCAGTCAATCAACAAGGAAGTATCAAATGTATTTTCTGTGCCAAGCAGAATGCCAGGTAATGGCGATACAAAAGCAAAGGATAAAACTAAGACAGCCCCTACCCTCTGGGAGTTTCGATTCTACTGAAGGAATACAATACATACAAATATAAGTACACATGGGATCCATGGAAAATAAATACACAGAGATTTGGGGGTGGGATATTAACAACAGGAAGAATAAGAGAAGGCTACTTGAAAGAGGTAGCAGCTGAGTGTGAACGGATATTAGGGCTGCTAAGAGTTGAGGAAAGAGAGTGAGAGCATTCCAGGGAGGGGGGCCAGACTGTATAAAGGTAAAGAGGCAAAAGATGGAATATTGTGTACAAAGAAGAGCAAGCAGGGCAGCTTGGCTGGAGCAAAGAGGGAGGCTGTGAGAGGGAAGAATGTGTAACCAGCCAATAAAGAGAGGCTGCAGCCAAATTGTGAAGGGCTTTAAATGCCAAATACATGAGTTAGTGTTTTCTCTTAGGAGCCCTGAAGCTTCTATCATGGGAATAACCCAGAGAGTCTTGCACTTTATGCATGTTTACTTGGCAGATTTGTGAAGAATGGATTGAGGGTCTGGATGCTTGGAGAGCTGGTAGGAGAGAATTGTCATTGTCTGTGTAAGAGATGCTGGTGATCTGAACTAAAGTGGTTATGATGTGAATACAGAGAGGAAAGAGTTCATGACACTGCCATGATGGTGTTGGGGGTAGAGAACACATTTACTCTCTCCTCCCCACCTCCAGCCCTGAATTCTCATGACTTACTTGGGCAATCAAGAAAGATCTTCTTCCACATTGTTTAATGTTCCCAAACCCAGTTTTCCTTCTAGGGGCTGTTTAATGCATTGATTGCAGGGATGGGGAGCCTGCAGATGTCAGGCCACATGTAGCCTTCTAGATCCTTAAGTGTGGCCTTTTCACTGAATCCAAATTTTAGATTTGTTCTGTAAAATTAGAAGGCCACATGTGGCCTGAAGGCCGCAGGCTCCCCACCCCTGATTTAGACTCTACAAGAAGGCAGGAAAGAAGTATTTATGAAGCATCTAAATGTGCTAAGCACCTTACAAATAGTATTTCATTTGATCTTTACAATGATCATAGGGGTCGAGATTATTATATCCATCTTGCAACTGAAGAAATGAAGGAAGACAGAGGTTAAGTGACTTGCTCAGAGTTATACTATACACTATACTATATGATATTATATGATATTATGTGATATTATATCATATCATATTATATCATATTATATCATATTATATCATATTATATAATATTACATTATATTTTACATTATGTCACATTTGTCACATTATGTCACATTATGTCACATTATGTCACATTATCATATTATCATATTATGTCATATTATATTATATTATATTATATTATATTATATTATATTATATATATTATATTATATTATATAATTATATTATATTATACTATATATATTAATACTATACTATTATACTAAACTATGCTATATTACATTAATACTATACTGTATACTATACTATACTATACTATACTATACTATACTATAGTATACTATGCTATGCTATGCTATGCTATGCTATGCCATCATGCCATACCATACCATACATACTATACATACTATACGATACTTTGCTATACTATAATATACTCTACTATACTATACTATACCATGTGTGACTCCAGATTTGAACACAAGTCTTTTGGACTTCAGGCTTGGCACTCTATCCATACCACAACCTAGCTTCCTGTATCAGTCTGAGTGGAACCATGTAGGACTGGAGGACAGTTAAGGATTAAGTAGAATGTTGGGCTGATGTCCTGATGACAACTCTGAGCTGGGGAGATTATGAGATACCGTAAGTGCTTTATTTGTTTTCTGAATAGGTTTGTGGGTTTCTGGGAGGCTTTTGTATCATCTTCATTTTTCTGTGAGGCAAAATTAATACTGTTCCCTTCCTGAAACTAATTAATTTTGAGTGATTTTATAAGAGAAAATTATAGCTAGATTTTGAGCTAGTATTTGTATAATGTTTAAAAGTTCACCACGTCCTTTAGAAACGTTATCTTACTGACCATTCTGGGAGACAAATGCTATTATCCCCATTTTACAAATGAGGATTATGACTTACCCAGGATTACACAGCTAAGAAGTGTCTGAATTTGGCTCTGAACTCAAGTCTTTTTGACTCCAAGCCCTGCTCTGCATCCCATTTCTCCTGTTTAGAGCTTACTTTGTATACATTTGTTTATATAATCTCCCCCATAAGACTGTGAACTCTTTGAGGGCAGGGGCTGTCTTTTGCCTCTTTTGTGTCTTTGGCACTAAGCGGAGTGCCTGGCATATAGTAGTTGCTTGGTAAATATTTATTAGTTGATTCCTATTATCACTCTCCAATACAATATCCCCTTCCAAACAGGAAAGTCCAGATCACCAGCTCATCACCCAGAAAAGCAGAACTCTTCCAATCTCATTTTTCCATACAGACTTCAGATAAGGGATACGAGCAGACCAAAGACCAGTTACTAGAAAGCCAGTGGCATCCTTGGGGGATGTGGGTACTTTGAGGTTCTCTCTCATGTCCCTTCCTGTGCTTGTGGCCTGTAAGAATCCTTGGAATATCAGCCTTACTCAACAAGTAAGGTGCTTCCCCCATGCATCTTACCTGCTGCATTTTGGAGAGGTAGCAGTCAATGTAGTCCTGAGGGTTGTTGGGGTCCAGGACCTTCTGATGCTCTTTCACTCTTTCCAAAATGAAATCTTTAAGTTCCTCATTAATTTAAAATTCTTTTGTGCTCTCCAGGGAGGTATGTTCCGAATGCTGGTAAAAAGTTGTAGAGCTGCATACACACACCCCAAACCAAAACAAACACATGTGAATTTACTGTCATGAAGAAACTATTTAAAATCTCTCATTATAAATTAGAGATTCCATTTCTTTTTTAAATTTAATTAAATTTTTCATTGACAAAATATATTTTCTGTCTCATCTTCACTGCACATTGGTACAAACAAAAAAGAAAAACAAAACCATCCAAGAAAATACACATAATGAGGCAAAACAAATCCCCACCTTGTCAATAGGTTCATAAATCCTCTCAAATCTAACCTTAAGTTGTCAAATATCTCAAAACTAATCTATCTGGTGCTGTGCTACCCACTGAGGTGACCAGATGGCATAATATTTTGTCGTTGTTCAAAAGAAGCTCATATTTGAGTTAAGGGGAAATCTACTTGCCTTCGAATGGCCAACTTGAAAAAAAAAAAGAAGATAAACAGGCACCAAGGTATGCAATTAATTCAGTTCAATTCACGTTAAGTTAATAAAATGCATCAAGCATTTTTTCCGTACTCGCTATGAACCAAGTCCTAGGCTATGGTGCTATAGACAACAATGAAGCAGTCTTCATCCTCAAAAAAATTTACGTTCTACCACAGAAGGGTTTAGCTAGAGTACCTATTCCAGACTGTAAGTACATGTTCCAGAATGTAACTGGAACAGAACATAGGCAAAGGAAAAGAAAGCTTGTTTTTCAGCTGGATGAGGATCTTCAGTTCTGGCTTCAGTGGATGAAGGTTTTCATCCTACATGTCCATCCATTGTAGAGGCAGAGCCAGATCACCACCAGAATCAGTGTAGGTTACTCATCTAAGTGGCTTGCCCTTCCTATTCTCTCCTGGATATCCTGGGCAGGTTCTTTTTTGATAACTCTTTTACTTGGTCACATCTGTGAAGAGATACCCCAGGCGCCAGTCAAACACTTCTCCATATAACTTCAATTTTAATGATCTACATCTAGTGCAGGTGCCAACTAGGAACAGGATATCTACCTAATATTATTGAGAGCCAAAGATATTGCTGATGTTATTGTCCTTGAGTGACATGTGTGTGTGAATGTGTGTGTGTGTGTTCTCATGAGCGTTGGGACCTTGGCTAAGAGATGAGAGGCTATGGTATATTGATCTTGTTGCTGAAACTCAGCAAACAACCACAGAATAAGAAGAGAGTTCTGGCCTTACCTGTATCCATGGTTCATTAACGAGGCGGAAGTTTTCATTTAACAAGTTCATCAGATGGAGAAATTTCTCATCATTGTACTTGAATCGGTCACGGAAGAGGATAGAGCAGATCACATTGCATGGTGCACAGCTAAGGATGAAGGTGGGATCAGTGGGCTGACCTAATGTGGAGACAAGTTACCAAAGGGGGGAAAAAGCAACTTTAATAGAAATGTTTCCAATCAGATGGGATATGGCATCATACTTAGATAGGGTGCTTAGTTCTTTAAAGGCTAATGAATATTATTCTCCTGGACGATGTCTTTACTTATAGGGAGGCTAGATAAACTTATAATGCCTGAGCACAAGAAAAAAGAAGGGAGTTTTCTGACCCGGCAGAGTTATTATCTGGTAAGTAGATGAAGGCAGAGACTTTTAAAATGATTCCCAAAGCAAATAGCATTTAGGACTGGGAGTAGGTGAGCAGTTGGACCCTACATGCCCAGGAAGAAAGAACTGAAAACCAACCCTTTGTTTTCCTGAGCTCCTCCACCAGGCATTGGGCTTCTTCTTGAACTCGCTCTTCAACGCTTCTCTTCCCCATCCCAAAGTTCCTTAGGGTCGTCAGGGTAAATCTGCGGTGTTGTTTCCACCTCTCTCCACTACTGAAAGTAATTCCTAGGTAGAAGACAAGAGGACATTGGTTATTCTTACATTGGAAGGGGGAGGGCACAGTGTGTATGATGGCTATGGAGTTTCTGGCTTAGTTCATTGATCAAGTTTAATTTTATTCACTTCAAACTAAAATACAATGACAGAATGGCAGGTACCAGGTACCTACTACATGAAGGTCTTCTGCTAGGTACTGAGAATAGAACAATTAAAATGAAACCAGTAACTATGTTCCAGAGGAGGACGTTCTACTGGAGATACTTTGCCATACATTTTGCTTTTCTGTGACTCTTTTCAGAAAACTAAACTTACCATGTCCTTTGGCTACATCTCCAAACATTGGTAAGATTCCTCTATCCATAAAATTATCTCCATGATCAATTAGAGCTTCCTTCATAATGTATATCCATGTAGCACCACAACACGCCGGGTTCCAATATGAAGAGTATAGATGGGGCCATATTTTTCAGCCAGCTGTGAAAATGCCAAGAAACAGGATGAATTCAGTGTGAAACTTTAGAAAGTGAGAATTTCTCCTCACAACTGCTTCATAACATGCCATATGCATGAGTTCATGTACGCAGGCAAGAGGCTATTACAATTTCTAACTGGGTGATCATAGCACTTCCGGCTTCAATGATTATTTATAAGCAGAAGATTCCCACATTCATATGACCACTTTTCAACTCCACATAGCCAACTGCTTAGAAATGGATTTCTCAACCTGGATGTCCTATTGGCATTGCAAACTTAATATGTCCACAACACAACTCATTTGTTTTCCCCTAAAACTACCCTTTCCTCCAAACTTACCCATTTCCCTTCAGGGACCCCAAGAGGCAGACTTCTCTTAGAGGAACCTACATCAACCCTGATTTAAGGCCATGGATTTATATTTGACTTTTCATTCTTACTTATGTCCAATTAGCTATGGTCAAGTCTGGTAGAATTCATCTTCATGTCTCCCACACCTATTCCATCTTGCCTCCTCACTTGTCCATTAAACTAGTTAAGACCCTCATCCCCTTCCCCTTCTTTACACTACTGTAGTAAACTTGTGATACAGACACTCAAACTAGTCACTCTAATAAATCACCCTGAGGGAAGAGAAAAAGGAATGGGAAGAAAGAAAAAATCAAACTACCACCAAATTCCCTTGGAAAATAACTGAAATGACCCAGGACCATTACTCAAGAGCCTTTGTAATTGACCTTTTCATGTCAATGACTCCTGCCCTTACACCTAGGCTCTGCTTTCAGTCCAGGCCAAACACTCATCCTTTCAATGAGGAGCAGTCACTGTAGAGAAGGGCCCCACCTTCCTCACCATCACCACTACCAGTTACTAAACAACTGACTAATTTGTTAATTTTCCCTAAGAAGCACAACGCCTTTGCAACTGACATGCATCTAAAATATCTTACTCTATATTGTCTCCACAATAGTGAGCACATAGTAGGTACTTCATAAATGATATTTTATCCATTCTTTCAATGGCTTCCAAGTTCAATCCTCTGCTTCTAGTATTTCTCCTTTGCAATGAATAATCTGCACAACTAACAACTTACTATTCCTGTGGCACAGTTCTGAATGTGCCATTCCTCTACTCAAAAGTCTGCAGGGGCTTCCTACTGCCTCCCTGACTTGGCACTTAAATGCCTCCACAGCTGCCTCCAACCCAATTGTCTAAATTGATTTTGTATGGCCCCTCATCCCACACTTCACATTCTTGCCATGTCCTCTCTTATCTATATTATCTCCAACCTCCTTGCCTTTGCCCAGACTGTCTACCATGCCTGGAATTTATTCCCATTCTCTCTTCCAATAAGAATCTGTTACTTCCCTCAGCATCCTGCTCAGGAGTTCTCTCCTACTTGAAACTTTTTGACTGCCCCACTTACAAATGCTTTATCTGTCCTCTAGTTACCTTCTACTTGGTTATCTATGAATTTTTTGTATCCCTCTAGTAAAACATAAGCTCCTGGAGGACAGGAACTATTTTCTTTTCTTTTTTTGTCTTTTCTTTCTTTTTTTTTTTAAGCAATTGGGGTTAAGGGACTTGCCCTGGGTCACACAGCTAGTAAGTGTGAAGTGTTTGGTCTGATGCTGGATCTGAACTCAGGTCCTGCCCCGAACTATTTTCTTTTCAAGGAGAGACAGTTGCATTAACCACATGTTTCTCTCCTCTGTCTGGCACAGTGCCTGGCACATGGAAGTTAATGAAGAAGTTCTCATTAATTGAATGATTAGTTTTTGTCTTTGTATTCACAGAGCCTAGTGTGATGCATTGCAAGGGGCCAATATTTGGTTCTGTAATTTAATTTCTTCTGCTGTTACCAAAGTTTTGGCAAAACAACTATTGCTTGCCTAACATCATTGCTAATGGAGATATCACTCATAGAGCCCTTGACTCACACCATCCATGACATAGGATTCTAAATCACCATGAGTCTTGATTCAGTTATCTATTTGAAGACTTTGTGTCTCCTCCTACAGCCCAAGCAGCCAGATCCAAACCCCAGATCCAGTCCCTTTACCTTAGATAACGATTCAGGCATGTTTTTCAAACCCAATTGCAGGATGTTGCCAATAATGGGAAGAGGAATGGGACCTGGGAAGCTTCCCCTTTTGAATCCTTGCTCCATAGAAACAAAAAGCCAGCAAAAGAACACAAGTCAGTAGGGCAGTAGAGGTGAGTCCCCAAGGATCCATTCCTGACAGATGGTCCTACAACTCTCAGAGGTATCAGCTCAGATGGCAGACTTTTATCATCATTGGTAGAAAGCAAGGGGTGGGAATGCCCAGCCAATAAACATTTAGTCCTTGTAGGCAAACAGGATATTTTTTCCATTAACTCTGATTAGTTTAGCAATCAAGAGGTTATTATGTTGTTTTTTGTTTGTTTTAGACTCTGTCCCTGACCCTAAACTGGCACTAAATTACATAAGGAGAATGGGAATAGGGAAGGCTTTTGTCCAGCTCATTTTGTTGGGGTCATGGGCTGTCAACAATCAAATTTCTGTTGGCCCATGAGTGTGTGTTTAGCAAGGAGGGCAAATCTCCAAATTCAACCTGAGAGGAGGTTGTGGTGGAGATCAGATTGTCAGTAGGCTTGACCTCATGTTAAAGGGCTCAGATGTTATTTCTTATCTCTTCAACTATGTCAGGCTTAATTGCCTTCTTAACCATACTTGTTCATTCTTTACTTTGAAGAACATTCTTCTGAGAGAGAAGATGGCAGCAAAATAGGTATCAACAGGCTTTGCCAAGGTGGAGCCAAGATGGTGGAGCCACAATGGTAGAGTATAGGAGGGACTCACTTGAGCTCCCTCCCAAACACCACCAAATACCTTTTTTTAAAATGACTCTAAACAAATTCTAGAGCAACAGAACCCACCAAAAGACAGAGAAAACAAACTTCCAGCCCAAGACAACTTGGAAGTTTGGCAGGAAAGGTCTATTGCACCGGGTGAGAGAGGAGTGCAGCACAGTATAGGCCACACCAGCCCAGATCCGGCCCAGCAAACCAGGAATTTGCCTTCAGAGGCCTTGTAAGTGACTGAATCAGTGGCAGCAGTGGCAGTGGCTTCTTCCACAGCTGAGCCCAGAAAGAGGTGGGGGTGTCAAATAACAAATCAGAAGGAAATTACAGGGATGTTTTTTGCTAGCCCGGGGCAGAATTCTGCTGTTTTTTTCCCTTACTTGGATCCAGGGCTTGATCCTGGGTGGCAGTCCCAGGTGGGGAAGAGCACTACCATTGCAGAGCTTGTGGCCACAGTGGAGGGGAGCTCTCCTCACAGTTTCAGGGCAGAAAAGAGGGCTAGTGGATGTTCACAGACCAGAGCACAGACCAGGAAAGTGGTACACTTCTTTCCTTACATCATACCACCTTGGAAGAACTGAAAACTTACAGTTCCTAGAAGTATCTCTGAAAACAGCTGCACAAAACCCCTGAAACTTAGGACAGTTCACCCTCCACCCAGGAAGCAGAGCCCTACCTGAACAAAGAGTTAAAAGTCAACTAATGGGCTGGGAAAA
The DNA here is from genome assembly GCF_003287225.1 of Phascolarctos cinereus. Taxonomy (NCBI): domain Eukaryota; kingdom Metazoa; phylum Chordata; class Mammalia; order Diprotodontia; family Phascolarctidae; genus Phascolarctos; species Phascolarctos cinereus. The sequence continues at coordinate 9,823 of NW_027555499.1, forward strand.
TGAGCAAAGAATAAAAACAGAAACCTCTGAGTATTGAAAGTTACTATGTGACAAGGAAGATCAAAACACATGCTCAGCAGAAAAACAAAGTGGAAGATCTCACATTCAAGCCTCGAAGAAAAAAATATGAATTGAGGCCATGGAAGAGCTCAGAAAGGATTTTGAAAATCTAGCAAGAGAGGTAAAGGAAAAATTGAGAAAAAAATGAGAGTGATGTAAGAAAATTGTGAAAAACAAGTCAACAGTTGGTGAAAGAGATACAAAGAATATTGAAGGCCAAATGGTAAAAGAGATCCAAATACCCGATAAGGAGAAGAATGGTTTAAAAAGGAGAATCGGACAAATGGAAAAGGAGTTCCAAAAGCTCGCTGAAGAAATTAATTCCTTAAAAATTAGAATGGAACAATGGAAGGTAATGTCTTATGAGAAATCAAGAAACAATACAACAAAATCAAAAGAATGAAAAAAAGAAGACAATGTGAAATATCTCACTGGAAAAACAACTGATCAAGAAAATAGATCCAGGAGAGATAATTTAAAATTTATTGATTACCTGAAAGCCATGATCAAAAAAAGAGCCTAGCTTCACCTTTCAAAAAATTATCAAGGAAAACTGCCCTGATATTCTAGAACCAGAGGGTAAAATAGAAATTGAAAGAATCCACTGATCTCTCCTGAAAGGGATCCCAAAATGAAAATACACAGGAATATTATAGCCAAATTCCAGAGCTCCCAGGTGAAGAGAAAATATTGCAAGCAGCCAGAAAAAACAATTCAAGTGTCATAGAGCTACCATCAAAATAACACAAGATTTAGCTGCTCCTACATTAAAGGATCAGAGGGCTTGGAATGTGATATTCCAAAGGGAAAGAGCTAGGGTTAATTAATGCACTGGGGCTGGAGTTGTGAACTGATTCAACCATTCTGTAGACCAATTTGGAACTATGCCCAAAGAACTGTAAAACCACGTATGCCCTTTGACCTACCAATGTCACCACTAGGTCTATATCCCAAAAGAGATAAAAAGGAAAAGGACTTAAAGGTACAAAAATATTTATAGTAGCTCATTTCTGGGAGCAAAGAATTAGAAATTGAAGGGAATGCTCATCATTTAGGAAATGGCTGAATAAGTTGTTGTAAATGATTATGGTGGAATACTTCTGTACTATAAGAAATGTTGAGCAGGATGCTCTCAGAAAAACGTGGAAAGACTTGCATGAACTGATGCAAAATGAAATGTACTGTGCAAAGTAACAGCCATATTGTAAGAGGATCAGCTATGAATGGCTTGGCTATTCTCAACAGTACAGCAATCCAAGACAATTCTTGAAGAACTTTCAATGAAAATGTTGTCTGTCCCAAGAAACAGTGTCTGAATACAGATTGAAGCATACTTTTATTTTTTGCCAAAAGGCTATGAAACTATGTGCATGCCTTTTGACCCAGCAATACCACTACTAATATGTATCCACATAGATAAAGAACAAAAAGTAAAAGGACCTATGTGCACAAAAAATATTTGTAGTGGCTCTTTTGTGGTGGCACAGAATTGAAATTGAGGATGCTCATCAATTGGAAAATGCCTGACGTTGTGGTATATGATTGTGATGAAATATTCTTGTGCGATTTTGTACCCAGAAAAGTAGTGCTCTGGAAAAACCTAGAAGACTTATGTGAACTGATTCAAAGTGAAATGAGCAGAACCAGAAACATTTACACAGCATATTGCACAATGATCGGCTACAAAGTATAGCTATTCTCAGCAAGGCAATAATCCAAAACAATTCCAAAGTACTTATGATGAAAAATACTATCCACTCCAATGGATACTGGATGCAGATCAAAGCTATTTTTAAAAACTTTTTATTTTTTCGTTTGTTTTGTTTGTTTTTTTTGTCTGTTTTCTTTCACATGACTACTATGGAAATAGTACTGCATGACTGACGTGTAAAACCTATATTGCATTATTTACATTCTCAATGAGGGGGGAAAACGAAGATATTTGGAACTCAATTTTTATAAGAATGTTAAAAATTTTTTTATATGTAATTGGGAAAAAACAACACATTAATTTAAAAATTAAGTGATAAAAGGATAGAAGAAAATTAAGAAGAAACACAGACAAGCAGCAGAATAGTTTTGAAGTTATATGTGAATTTGTTATATAAACTTCAAATTGAGGGGTTCAACATGGCATTGATAGTTCCACATAGCATCCTTATTTGTGTTCTCCTGTGAGTGCGGACATGCCCTTTTTTGGTGTTTAAATTTAGAATAACTTTTTAAGGCACAAAAAACTGGCAACAGATGAGCAACTCACACAGGTTCTGGCTTTCACAGCACTGACATTTATCTCAATTCAATTCCTTTCAATTTCAATTTCTTTTCAATTCAGTTCCATAGAGTTCTAGAAACTGGGGAGCTATCTTGATGCAATCTAGGACTTTTGGGAAACATATCTCAAACCATTTGAATCCAGTCCTTTCTTTTAGCCTCCACATGAATAAAAGCCAGAATTGCCATAAGGTATGCAGTGGTGAGGAGCTGATAAATTTGCTGTGATTGGTAAGCTTACCTCCAGGCTACTCAAAACTGCTAATTCTTTTCTTTTCTGGTTATACTTCCAATCCCACATTTTATTCTTATGTGGCATAGTGAATACAGTTGGCCCTGGAATCAGGAAGAACTGGGTTCACATACTTGCTATGTGACCTTGGAAAAGTCAATTACCCTCTTATTGCCCTCAGAAAATTCTAGGGCAGCAAGTTATATAGAAAGTACCAATCCGCATCAGTATAGAAAAACTTTCAATAGAGAACTTTATGCAGAGTTGGAAGATGTGGGTTAAAATTCTACTATCCACGTCCTGGTTGTGCATACTTGGATAAGTCACTGAACTACTCAGGGTCCAGGTGTTTGCATTTGTAAAATGAGGTTAGTAACACTTGCATTAGTTGCTTTGGAAATGTTGTGAGACTTGAAGGAAATAATGCTTGTAAAATGCTTGGTAAATCTTCAAGTGCTAGAGAAAGTCATAGGATCACAACTGGACCTGGATGGGAACTTGGAAGCCATTGAGGCCAAGGCTTCATTTCACTTATGAGGAACTGAATCCTTAGTTAGGGCATGTGACTTTGCTAAGGTCACATAAGGAGATGTCAGCAGAGCTTGGATTTGAACCCAGCTCTTCTGACTCCCAGGATACCAAGCTGCCTCACTATGTGCACTGCTGACCGCACGGGATACTTGCAATACTCAAAGGATATGACACATACAAATTACATTATACCCTATAAAGTACTATAATTATCCTTGTGTGTGAATTTAAAAGCTATATAAAGTTCATTATCACCTCCAAACTGAACCTCGGGATAGAACAAATTGGAATGAAGCAAAATTGCATCTTGTCCAGAATGGTCTGCAAGGTTTGAGGGTTTGATGGACCCGGTGCCATTTTATCCCCAAACAGGAGCACCTGGAAGACTTCACCATCTAAATACAATCCTTCTGGCTCCCTCTGCCCATGACAGTCCCCAAACCTGTTCATGACCATGTATCTCACTGTATGAGGTCTCTCCTGATAATAATGACCGGAAGGTTGATTCAAAAGGAGGTCCCATCTTTACATGTAATTGAGAAAAAAATCCTTTTTTAAAAAGTAAGCTCCCTCCAAAATCCAGGTTATTCTTTCTTTTCCCTACACCGTGTATCTTCCATCTGTATGGAACCAATTAGCAGGAATGAAATAATAGCTGTGCTGGGCTAGGTACAGAGATAAGTTTCAAAGAAATTTATTCATGCCTGGAAGTTTATGCCAAGTTCAAAAGAGTCCATGGGCAGTCAACAGGGTCCATGTCTCCTATAACACAAAGAAAGAACTTTATCTCAGTTTGGATCGATCCATAGCTCAGGCAGGATCTCAACTCTGACTGACACTCATTTGTTGTGTGACCTTGTGTAAACCAATCTCTGGCCTCAAATTTCCTAATCTCTAGATTGAGGCAAGCGATGGTTCACTAGATCACATGTCTGAGAGTTCTTGTCCCAGGACTGGATCAGTCTCTTTGTGTGTGTTTGGAAGTTTCAGTAGATTGCTACATGATTTAGTCACTGTTAGCCTCAGTTAGGTCAGTTCTGCAGGTTTGAAGCGAATGAGCTGCTGATTCTCCCTAAGTTTAGGACACCTCCTTTGGGTATTCTACTTCAGGTTTCAAAGCTCCTGCTCCAGAGCATTTTTTTTTATTGCTCAATACACAGATAAGGTCCATGCTCATAATCGCTCCCTCCGTTCAGGATCTTTGACAGAGCTGCCAGATGGCATGTGTTCCTTTCCCCTGTGCTGAGTCAGGCATCCCCTGGAATCTCTTTCTTTCCTGGTGCTTCCTGCCCTGGAGCTCTGCCTTGGTCCTCTTTCCATACTTGGATTCTGGGAAACAGATCACAAGCCCAGCACAGAGACATAATATGATAATGAAAAGGAACTTCCATTTTCCAGACATCTGCTGGAGAACACTCTGCCTAATGCGAAATAGTTTGATTTGTCCTAGTGAGGATTTCATCTTTCCAGAGGTGGAGGAACCAACAATAAAAAATGTTCCTATTCATATGATTCTTCTTAGCAAGGAGAAAATCTGATCATGTCTGATCATGTCTAGAAGAAACCCCAGTCATTTCCTGTTACTCCCAGGATCAAATATAAAATGCTCTCTTTGACTTTTAAGGCACATCACTACCTAACCCCATCCTACATTTCCAGTCTTCTCGCTTGTCACTCCCCTCTGTACACTTAGTCAATAAGTGAATAAACATTTCTTAAGCACCTACTATGTGTCAGGCACTGTGTAAGTGCTGAGAACACAAAAGGAGATAAAAGACAGTCCCTGCCTTCCCCTGAAAGAGCTTACACACACATACACACACACACACACACACACACATACACACACATACATGCACACACATACACATAACATACATAGGATAAATACAAAGGAATTATTGGAGGGAAGGCATTAAAATTAAGAGACGTTTGGAAAACTTCCTGTAGAAGATGGGATTTTAGCTAGGACCTAAGGAAGGAGGAAAAAAAAGGCAACAGTTGGAGGTGAGGAAGGAGAGCATTCCAGCAGTGTAGGATAGCCAGAGAAAATGCCTGGAGCTAACAGATGGAGTGTCATTTTTGTGAACTAGCAGAAGCCCAGAGCACTGGATCAAAAATGTATGTATTAGGGAGTAATATGTAAGAAGACTGGAAAGGCAGGAGGGGGCTAAGTTATGATGTGCTTTGAATGCCAGAGTATTCTGTATTTGATCCTAGAGGCCCTAGGAAGCCACTGAGGATTATTGAGTGGTGAAGATTAGTGTGTGTGTGTGTGTGTGTGTGTGTGTGTCTTGATCACACCAGCATTACAGGAAAATCACTTTAGTGGCTGCGTGGAGGACGGATGGGAGTGGGGAGAGAGGTGAGGCAAGCATTACCCAAGAGCAACCCAGATGCAATTTTCCAGACATGAAGGGCTGGCCTTATAGTGGTGGCAGAATCAGAGGAGAAAAGGGGATGTATATAAAGAATGTTACAAAGGTGAGGGAACATTACAGGTGAACACTTCAACATTCCCCTCCAAACAACTTAAAATGATGCATCACTTTGCAATCTGGAGCAGCGGAGCCAACAAAGAGTTCAGGTGAGACTTCTTCCATTTCAAGAAAAGTGGGAGGTCAGAAGAAGTCTGTGAATACTTGTTCAATAAGCATGGGGACACTTATAGGAACTGATGTAGAATAAACAAACAGAAGAGGAAAATGATATACATGATTATAATAAATACAAGGAAAGGAAAGAAGTAGGAAGGGAAGAAGGGGGGAGGGAGGGAAAAAGGAATGAAAGCTAACATTTAAAGACCAACTAATTCTGAATCAATTATGAAGGACCTCTGAAGGAAGTTGCTGTCAACATCTAGAAAAAGAACTGATAAATAGAAGTATGTATTGTATGATATGGTTTTACATATATCATATTTTATATGTGTGTAATGGTAGCCTTCTCTAGGGTGTGGTGGTGAGGAAGGAAAACATTAAAAGTGCACAGCACAGAACAAAAAAAACTTTGAAGGAACCATATAAAAGCAGGTTAACATAGAAAATGATGTGTAGTATTTACTATGTAGTTTTTTAAACAAGCAAACAGTGTGAAATGGAAATTTATGGTTTTATGCTGTGCTGTATACATAAAAATGTTCTTTTTTTGTGTTTTTATCTTTTAGTTAAAAATGAAAAAAACAATTTAAAAACAAAGATAAATCGCTGGGCAAGGCAGCAGGGAAGCATATATTTTGAAATAGAAGTATTGTGAAAACAAACAATATCAATTAAAAATATTAAAGAGACCCAAGGGACAGCTAGGCGGCTGCAGTGGACAAAGAGCTGGGCCTGGAGTCAGGAAAACTTGAGTTTAAATCCAGCCTCAGACTTACTAGCTATGTGACCTTGGGTAAGTCCCTTCAGCTTCCTCACATGTAAAATGAGCTGGAGAAGGGAAGGGCAAACCATTCGACTGTCTTTACCAAGAAAACCGCAAATAGGGTCATGAAGAGTAAGACACCAAAGAAAAAACTGGAAAACAAGCAACAAATTAAAAAAGGCAAATTTTGTTGGGTCAATTAAATAAAATAATATTAACCACATATAGAAGATTTAAAAAAACACTTTTAAAAATATTAATTCACCTTTTAAATTCGCAATTAAAAGGATGAGACATTTCCAGCTTCCTTCAAAATACTAGATTTATCATTGACTCCTCAGTCCTACCCCTATCCTAAAAGACATAATAAACTTTGGGCATATGAGCTGGCCCCTGTCAGCCACAGGCCCCAACCACAGAGCAATGGACCTGTGGGCATTTGTCATCCCTGGCATTGTGGCTTGTGTTTTTTCCCATCATCATCCTGTTTGTGTGCAGAGACAGAGGCAGAGTGGGGGAAATTCCCTCCAGGCCCAGCTTCTCTTTCTGCCTTTGGGAACTTCCTCCACCTGAACCCACAGAATAACCCCAAGTTCCTCTTCCAGCTAAGGGGGCTCTATTCTGGACTTGGTTTCCACCTGGTAAATCATCAAGGACCTTTCATTCAGGTCTACTGGGTAACACATATTGTGAGGCTGCACATGGTGGTACAATCCTTTCCAGTTTGTGGTAACACTGGAACTTTGTAAATATTTGGTTCATTCATTCCAGAATGCACTTAACCATGGCATAATGGAGTCCTGGCACTGCCCCTTACTAGCTGTGACAGTTGGAAAAGTCATTTCACCTTGAGCTTCACGTGCTCCATTTTTTAAAATGGAAGTAATAACTTGGCATTACCTCTTTCTTAGAGATATTTGAAGCTAATGCACAATAGTATCTATAAAGGATTTTTAAATCTTTTTGTAATGCCCTCTTTGCTGCTCATTGGACGCTGTTCTTGAATGCAGGTGGGCTGTGGGAGGTGGCAGCTAAGCTGAGAGTAAACATTGTTATTAAGTCTGGGTTCCCAAAGCATCCTTTAGCTCTCAAGAAATGGCAGGAGCTGATTTTATCCCAGTCCTAGGCAGGAAAGGAGAGTAGAGGAAGGAATTAAATAGAGGGAAAACCTGCTAGAGTCCGTGGCAATAATCAGCTTGTTGAAAACGGGACTGGAAATCCAGCTGAGCTCAGTCCTGCCACCCTACCCCAGAGGCCACTGTGGGCACAGACTCATGTCAGCAGCTCCCATATCCTCCAGCACACAGATGCTGAGTTAAGCTTTGACTTTAAGTATCTGCTCACAGGTGAAGGGGAAAGTGTTGACACAGAGTGATTGACTGTGGAACAGAAGGAAATCACTGAAACACCAAGGATAACAAGCAAAAGAGCCACAATGAAGTCCTGTTCCATTACTGCCTCAGGACACGGAGATAACTTGGGACTCTTAAAATATAAACAAAAAATAAATAAAATTTAAAAATACAAAACCTTAGCAGCTCCCATCAAGCTGGAAAAGATTTGTGAGCATGTTCCTACTACTGCCTGAGAACCAGATGAGCTAGGTTGAGAGAGGTTCAGTACCAAGTTGGTCAGAGAGTCATGAATGATTTGGCTACAGTGACTCAAAGATCACCTACTAAATTATAGGGGGCTCAGGGTGGTGTTGGTCATCACTGGGGGATGAAAGACCTACCCGGAAAAAATCATAGATTGCCAAAGTACTGAAATGTCATGCAGTAATGGAGAAGGGAGCATTCCAACTGTCAGAAGAAAGGCCATACTAGTCCCAATCCATCTCAACTACTTTGTTCTTTCAGCTAACATCCTAACCAAGCAGAAATGACCCTGTGCATGGTCAGAGGTGCTTACCAGCTGTCCAAGGTCTTCATGAGATGGGGGTAATTTAGGGCTACCCTCTGCAGCTGTTTGAACTTCTGTTTAAGCAGGCCTCTGAGTAAGTTCTAGGCATTTTAAAATGAAGAGGAAACAATCAGTTTCTCCCACCCATTTTGTTTTCTACCTTTTGGCAACAGACCTCTCCAAATGAGTGCTTATACAGTCGCTGTGTATCCTCACTTGGGAAGGGAAAAGGAGAAAATGAAGAGTCGGTATGTCCTGTGGTCTGTTTAGCTAGCTGTCAGAGGCGCCAGAAGGGCTGCAGTGGGGGAGGGGGAGGCTATGCTGCTCTAACTTGACATCCAGATTGGGGTGCTGGTACAGCAGCCCCAGAGATGACTTCCTGGCTTTCCCCTTTTGCACAGAATTAGCCCCGTCTCTGACACACATCAGGGAGGCTCCCGAGCCTTCCGGGCCTCTGGGATCTGTGTGGTTGTTTCTTGCCTCTGCTCTGGGATCTGGCCGTTGAGCTCTTGTTGCTGTGATTGTCAGCATTGTAACAAATGGAAGGGACACAGGAAGGAGAAGGGGGAATGGGGAGACAACTCGGATCTCTCTGTAAGTGCCCTTTGGCCTGTTCTTCATGTCCCTGGCTAGCCTCCACTGAAACCTCGCCTGCACAGGTGATCGTGAACTTACACGAAGAGCAAAAGTGCCAAAGTGCATTCCTGGCCTGCGTTTCTGTTTAAACTCTTCACTGGCAGTATAAGTGACCACTCAGGGCCTGTTGTTCAGCATGGCTAGGTCCAAGTTCAAATAGGAAATCCCTCTGAAGCATCAGCAGGTACTTGTATTTGTGCTGCCTATTTCCACTGGATTGGAACCAGTGGCCATATTTTACGTAATTATAACTTACAGAGAATTTGAATGCATGTGATCACCTCAGGAGATTTATTGTCTATAGTAATCAGTATGTAGCTGCAATTCATAGATTGGTATGTCTTATATCGAAGGAATGAGCCAGCAGGCAATGTCCCAAGCTTGGCACACACCATAACCCACTGCACTCTGAAGTTTTTGGCCTGACAGTCCCACCGTTGGAACTAATCCTTTCAGGGGTTGGGGGATGGGGGTGACAGGATGGCAAAGAGGAGCAGACTTCTATGGGAGGTTATGCTTTTATTTTTTTAAATGCTCTTTGTTGTTCAAAACTGTTTCTCCTCCTACCTGTACGACCACTACTTCTCACTCTACTTTACTGTATATTTATTGTGCTATGTGGACTGCTAGTGCCCCCATGGCATTGATCTTCTTTGCTCCTATTTTTTTCTCTATGCTCTCACTTGGAAATCTCATCAGCTCCCATGGATTTTCATCACTGGATCAATATATCCAGGTCTAGGAAGTTTTCTGAGCTCCAGTCCCACATTGCTAACTGCTTACTGGACAGTTTGGAACTGCATGTGCTCAATATCACTGAGATTAAACTTCTTTTCCCCCTAAAACCAGCCACTTCTGAACTTTCTCATTTCTGTTGAGGGGACTTTTATCTTTCTAGTTCATAGTGTCAAGGTTGAAACTCAACTCTTCTCTCTCATTCCACATATCCAATTAGTCACCAAATCTTGTTAGTTTCTTCCTCTTCAACAACTCTGGCTTCCTTTCAGACTCAGCTGAAAACTCACCTTCTGCCAGAAGCCTTTCTCCTTCGCCCACCATATCTTCTCCTTTAAGGCTACCTTCCGTTTACTCTGTACTATCACATGTATACTGATTTAGGTCGATGTGGTCTCCTTCATTAAAACAAAACTTGTTGAGGCAGGACCTGGTTTTGCTTTTCTCTCTCCCTCTCTTCTCTCTCTCTCTTTTTTTTTTTTTGGTGTCCTTGTGTTTAACACAATTCTTGGCACAAAGTAGGCATTTAATAAATTGATTGCTATTAAGCACTAATGGTATTGGAGGCATCGTGTTGGCCCTAATGAGAAAGAATGAAAACCACAGCTGTCCCTGCTTCTCAAAGGAGCTTACGTTCAGTAACTCCAAATTACCTCCACAGGAAACTCATGTTTCTTAGCTGGGAAATCAAAGCTTCTCATAACATGGCTCCAGCCTCCCTTCTAAGCCTCATCTCATACTTATTCCCTCCAGTCATTTATACTATGTCCAAACTGGATAGATCTCCAAGGCCCAATGCTCCACTTTGACTTGCAGAGTTCCCTGTGTCTGGCACATTCTCTCTCCTGCATTGTGTCCTATTAAAGTCATGCTCATTCTTTAAGCCCAATTCAAAAATTACTTCCTCCACAATGCTCTTGTATAACTGTAATAGCTCTATAGCAGCTCTGTAATAGTAGAACTGTAATAGCTCAGTAGTAACCACTTTTCATCTCTTGGGCTTCATACAACCTTCATTCATATTGAATACCTCTTTTATTGTGTACTATTTTTGTGTGTTTAATTCAGTCTAACAAATATTTTTTTAATAACTGAGGGACAATTTATTTTTCATGGTTAATTTATACCAGCATATATAAATGATCAAGACACCTAAATTAACCTAAATAAGTGTTTATACCAATAAAAAATCAAAACATTTATTTCTTCTTTTGAATTTTCATATTTCATTTTTCCATGTTTCATTTAAAAATAATTTTTAACCTTTTTTTTTATAATTTTGAGTTCAAAATTCTTTCCTACCCTACCTTGACTCCTCCATAATTGAGATTTTTGTGCCTCTTTTGCCATTTCACTTATTTTGTTCTTTAAAGAGCTATTTTCTTTTTGTATCACTCTCATCTTTTCTCACAATTTATCCTCTACCTCTCTTATTTGATTTTAAAAAATTCTTTTTAAGATCTTACATGAGATCTTTTTGAGTCTGAGACTAATTCATTTTTTGTTTGAGCCTTTGCATGTGGCCTTTGATATTCTTGTCCTTTTCTGAGTTTATGTTTTGACCTTCTTTGTCACCATGGTAACTTTCTGTGGTCAGAGCCTTGTTTCTGTTGTTGTTGCTTGTTTGCCCTGACTATTTCTTGACTTTTAACTTTACGTTAAACGTGAGCTCTCCTCTCAGGGTAGAGAGGTGTACTGTCTGAAGCTTAAGGTTTTTTCTCTCTTGTTTTCAGAATTACTCGTGGGAGTCTGTAAGTTTCAAATTCTTCTGAGGTGATATGATATAAGGAGAAGTGTGGTCACTGCCCTCCTCACTTTACTCCTCTCTGACCACTAAAGGATGATCATTTTCTCTTTTGCATGGAGGCCAGCACTTTTCACTTACATGTGTGGTGCCCAAAGTCTCATTAATACATTCTCAGGCAACCACTTTCAGATTCCTAATCTTGGCAATAAAAATCATCCTATTAAAAATTCAGAAATGGTTGCAATTCTCCAGCCTCTGGATCCTACTCCTAGGGAGAATTCGCTCTCTGTATCCATTGCTCATTCGGACGATAGGAGGATCATTGCTAATTTCATATAAATGAAATGTAGAAAAGCTCTCTTAAGCAGGGTAAGGGCACACATTTTAATATGTATTCTCTTTTCTTCTTTGCTTTTCCCCTGTTCCTATCTTCAGCTTGGGGTAAGTTAAGAGGATAAAAGAAGGGAAAGGATTTCCATAGCATCCCCAAGGAACAAAGGGATAAGAAAGGACAAAGACACCTTAGCTCATTAGCCTGATCATTAGGTAGCATTCAAAGCAGTTCTGTAGATGGGGGAGTTGTCTGGTTTGTGTATATACATGCATCTATACATACATACATACATACATACATACATATATGTGTGTTCCTATCCTCTCTAATCTTCCTCACTCATTTTGTTTTTCTTTTCTTTTTTCTACATAGTTTAATGCTGAGAGATTTCCATCCCTCTTAGACTGAGTGCTCCTATAGGATTTAAGTTCAAAGGAGGGAGTTATCTTTTCTCTAAAGGCTATGGAATCTGTTCTCCCCCCTAATCTCAGTTCTCTGTTAACCTATAATCAGCTCCTTCTCCTCTGTCACAAATTCTAAGATGCCAAAGTCAACTCTCAAATGGTCCTTTAATGTCCATCCCAGTAATCAATTTATCTTTCATGACAATTGACATTTTAGTTTTTGAAACATGATTTTTTTTTAGGTAAGTCGGTTTTTTAGGGAAGTCAGAATATTATGAGCTATGTTTTGAGGAGGAGAGACAGAGACTGAGTGTCAGAGACAGAAAGAGAAGACACAGAGAGTCAAGTAGACAAAGACATGAGATAAGGAGGTAGAGATACAGAGAAAGAAAGAGAGAGGCAGCTAGGTAGTGTGGTGGATAGAGCTCCAGCCTTGGAGTCAGAAGGAGCTGAGCTCAAATCCAGTCTCAGACACATAACATTTACCAGCTGCATGACCTTGGGCAAGTCACTTAACCCCATTGCCTAGCAAAATAAGAAATTTAAAAAAAGAAAGACAGAGAGACACAATCAGAGCAGAGAGATAGAACAAAGAGAGAAAGAGGACGCAGAGAGATAACTACCATTTTTATAGAACTTACTATGTTCCAGGCACTATGCTAAGTGCTTTACAATTATTAGCTCTTTTGATCTTCACAAAAACAATCCTGACAGTTAGATGCTATTATTATCCCTATTTTATAAAGGAGGAAAGTGAGTCAATCTGAAATTGAGTAAATTGCCCAGAGTCACACAGCTTGTAAATGTCAGAAGCTATATTTGAACTAAGGTCTTTCTAAGTCCCAGCCTGGCACTCCATCCACTATGTCACCTAGCTACCTTGAAAGAAGGAGAGAGAAAGACAGACAGACACAGAGGCAGAGAGCTCGAAAGACAATGAGAGGGACAGAGACAAAGAGAGAAAGAGGGGAGAAAAGAGGGAGAGAGACAGACAGGATATCCCAGCAGATGTCCAAATTTTGAAGTCTCTGATCACTATTATCTCATACCTCCTCTTCCCATACTCCTTTGTTGTGTCCTCTTTCCAACTAGGTACCTCCAATGACAATATAGTTTCTATTTTCCCCTCTGTTGATCTTCTTTCCTATGGTTTTCCCTTTATTTTTCCCCTTCTTTGGGATTTCCTTACATGCTGCTGCTCTCCCTCCCCTGTCCCTTTATCTGTCCTTCATCCTTTTCCTTTTGAATATTATATACTCTTATTCCATCCATGGATCTCAGCTCATCATGTCTTGATGATATCAAGAAGATCAAATTCTTCGCATTGCAGGAGAATCTAAAGTTCTCCTTGCTTGCTTCACATACTTTGTGAATATGTTTTTAGAGATCTGAGGCCATGGGTTTTATTGTGGGATCCTTCCAAAGACTTGTCCTCTTGTCATTTTCAAGGTGCTTTTGGCTACTATTCTTCCCACACTGCAGCTACACTGTGTAATAAAAATATACATAAAAATTGCTTAGGTAGTTTTCTTTCTCCATCTTCCTTTTCAGTTTAAAGCCTTTTTAAAGAGATTTCAAAGGCTTCAGGAATATACTGTCTTACCAGTCCATGTGAGCTCAATGTTATCCCCAAACCAGGAGTTCATCATTCTTCAAGTTTAAATCATAGTCCAGAAATCCAAAATCTTTCCTCATTTATACAAAACCTTCTGTCTGTCTGCTTCGGTTACATGAGGTAAAGCATCCCCAATCAGTCTCCCCCTTTTTTCCCCTAGTGTATTCCTGTTTCCCTCCTTTTCCTTTCTTCTTTGGTGGTCATCAATACATAATGAAAACACTTGCAAGCCCATTATTTGTTTAACAGCCTCTCTGACCCCTGAGGACATCAGAAGTTTGAGGAGAGACTTGTATCATCTTTCCCTTTTAGCATGTAAAGTGTTGTTCATCCTTCCTTTTGGAAGAGGATCAGTGACATTTTGGAGTGAAGGGGACCAATGACATGAAAGGGTGATGTCTTGACTTATTCATGAATTGTGTTTAGATGAAGTTGTCAGCTTCAAGCACTCTTCCAGAGTCACCAAAGTCCAGTGGCAAGACAAAAGTCAGGAAGACTGGTGATTGGCCAGGATGCATTGGATGGCCTTGGCATCTTTGATGTCTGATAAGGTCCAGCCACCTTCATGGCCATTGGAAAAAAATTGTTCTCATCCACCCATTTGACTGGGGGATGTCTTTTTATGTGTAGACATCCCCCTAAATCAGAAATGATTTGACACCTCTCAGTTACCCTCAACTTAGCTGCTCTGCTGACATAGTTTTACCAGGATTTGGCCATTGTACATGCTACAGCTTCTTGGGGCTATATGTGAGAGGTGTAAATACTGTATAATCCCTAGTATAATCTTGTATAATCCCTTCTGATTACTCACTGTTATTGATCTTTGTACTCAGGTGGTACAGTTCACGGATCACTGGGTTTGGAATCAGAAACATTCTTTCTGAGTTCAAATCTGGCCTCAGACATTTGCTAGCCATGTGACCCTGGGCAAGTCATCTAACCCTATTTATCTTAGTTGCTCATCTCTTAAATGAGCTAGAGAAGGACATGGCAGATCCCTCCAGTATCTTTGCCATGAAAAGTTCAAATGACGTCACACAAAGGTTAGAAAGAGGCCAATGGGAGATAGTCTTTCTAGAAGCTTGACTATGAAAAGGAATAGAAAGAGAGGGAGAGACAAACAGAGACAGAGACAGAGACAAAGACTTGTTCATGAATTGTATTTAAGTGAAGGTGTCAGCTTCACTCTCTCTTTCAGCAAAAGTTTGGGGGCAGTTTTTAGAGATCTGAGGCCATGAAATTTGTTGGGGGATCTTTCCACAGACTTGGCCTGCTGTCAATGTCAAGGTGTATTTTGCTACTATTCTTCCCACACTGTAGCTACCCATTATACTTAAAATGCATATGAAAACCACATAGGTAGGTTTCTTTCCCCACAACCTTTTCCTTTTCAACTTAAAGCCCTTTTAAAAAAGATTTCAAAGACTCCAGTCATATACCCCTTACTAGCCCATGTGAGGTGAATGTTCTCCCTAAATCAGGAGCTTGTCATCCTTCAAGTTTAAACCACAGTCCAGAAGTCCAAACTCTTTCCTCATTTCTATAAAACCTTCTATTTTGCCCACTTCAGTTATGTGAGATAAAGCATTCCCAATCAGTCTCTCACTTTTTTCCCTAGAGTATTGCTCTTTCCCTCTTTTTTCTTTCTTCTTGGTGGTCATCAATACATAACAAAAACACTTTCAAGCCCTCCATTTCTTTAATAGCCTCTATGACCTTTCAGTGCATTAGGAGTTAGAGGAGACTTACAGCATCTTTCCCTCTTAGCGTGTAAAGTATTGTTCATCCTTCCTTTTGGAAGAGGACCAATGACATCTTGGGGTGATGTCTTGAATTATTCATGAATTATATTTAAATGAAGGGGTCAGCTTCACTCTCTCTTTCAGCAAAAGTTTGGGGCAAGACTGGTGATGGCACAGGATATATTAAATGGCCTTGGCAGCTTTGATGTCTGACTAAGATCCAGCTGCCTTCATGGCCATTGGAATACATTGTTTTCATCCACTCATTCCACAAGTGGAAGTCTTTATGAATTGGGTTGACACCCCCTAAGTCACAAATGAATTTCAGGCCTGTCAGTTACCATCAACTTGATTTAGCTGGTCAGCCAAGATGGTTTTAGCAGGATTTGGCCATAGCACGTACTACAGCTTTTGGGGGCTACAGGTGAGAGCTGTAAATACTGTATCCTTGTATGGTCCCTTCTGATTACTCACTGTTATTTACCTTTGTACCTAGGTATATAGTTGTACAGATGACTGGGCTTGGAATCAGGAAGACTCCTTCTGAGTTTAAATCTGGCTTCAGACACTTACTAACTGTGTGACCCTGGGCAAGTCACTTAACCCTGTTTAACTCAGTTCCTCATCTGTTAAATAAGCTGGAGAAGGAAATGGCAGACTGCTCCTGGATCTTGCCAGGAAAAGCCCAAAAGAGGTCATAAAGAGGTGAAAAAGTGGCCAATAGGTAGATAGTTTTTCTAGGAGTTTGGCCATGGAAAGGAAGAAAGAGAGATGAAGGCAATATAATTGAGACTGAACAGAGCTTATACAAGGATTCTCAGGTGGCTTAGCTGCTGGCCATGTGTGACTCAGCACTCTTGAGCCTCTAAGATGAAAAGCCAGTCATGCAGGACTCAGATATCCTGAGCCTCCCAAAAGTGGAAGCAAATCTATTGTTGACTCAGCAGATGTTCAAAAAGGCATACTTTGTCTTTTCAAAGTTACAAAAGTACTGAGTAAATATAGGCAGTAAGAGTCACCAGGAAACTCTGGAAATGAGATTTTTTTGGTTTAGTTTTGTTTTAAGGATGAGGGAGACGTGCATTTTACTGTAAGCAATAGGATAGGAATCAATGGATTTAAGAAAATTGAAAATTAGGGAAAGACAGGGGAGGTTAGAGGGTGAAACATCTCAGCAGAGAGAGGGGGAGGTGAGAGCAAGGCCGAAGTAGTGGGGTGAGTGGTTAGAAAAAGAGATGCTACCTTCTTGTTTTTTTTCTTTCCAGTTCCTCTACCGTATTAGAACAAAAGAAAGAAAGTGTGTATGATGGTGGAGAGATGACCAAGAATAAAGAATTTTAGAAAAGAATAAATTAGCAATACATAATCTCAATTTTCTTAGTGATGTATTAAGTTCAGTGTTATGGTGAGAGGGAAGGAGTGAGATGAAAGAAGAGGCCCCAGTAAAGAAGAGTAATCTTAGAATAGATACTGAAGGGTGAGGGTAGTCAGTTGGGGCAGAGATCTGTGTTCACTTGCAAGGTTATAATAACAGAGAAGGCAAGTGGTAGGAATAATTTCTTGCTAGTTTTCAGTAAAGTAGTGCATGTCCCATAGTACAAAGGGATGTGGGATTTGAAAGTGGAGAGCAAGTTGAGTTGGAACTGGCTCAGTGCTGAAAGGAGGAAAGTGAAATGAGAAATGGAGTAAGGACCTAAAGCACTGATGAATGGACTCACCCCACTGATCAAAGTATCATAGATGGAGACTCATTAGGGAATTCTGAGCCTATGTAATCCAACCCATTCATTGTAGAGGTGAAGAATCTCATGTGAGAACAAATGGTGAAGCGACTTGCCCAAGGCCACACAAGTTGTTATCAATAGGGCAGGATTGATCTCGGTCCTCTGCCCCCAAAGCCAGGAATCCTTCCCTGTTACCACATTGTCTTTGAAGTCATGAAGCCTCAGTGTATGGAACTAAAAACACAAATTTGCATGTCTGGAGTTGTTAGCAACATAGCCCTGTTCATTCTCCCCCAAATTCACAAACAAGAGCTATATAATAAAAATAGGATCATCTGGAAGGAAACATGAAAAGAAAAGTACAAACATATGGTTTGGAGGTGAGATGTTTTACAGATCTTCCTCCACACCCTAAATCTAGAATTGAGGATTTGCCTGGACATATTGGTGCAAGGGTTGCATTTTAATGTCTGTAATGCAGCCCTATCACCTAATGACATTGAAGATACTCAACAAGCTGTCATGTCTCTGAAATTTGAAACTCATTTTAATCAAGATGTGGGAATTTTTCTTTCCCTCAAAGGGATTCCAGAAAAACACATGAGAGTATTCAGTACAGAAGATGAACCAGCTTGCTAATTCACCAAATCAACTTTGTGTTCTTCTCAGTGAGGAAGAAAGCACAGTTGGTAACATGGTGGAAGTTTGGAGAATCCAACATAATTGGGCTTTATTCTAATTTCATTTGGATCTCCAACTGGTTTGAGAGTGAAGTTCTGTAGAATGGTGGTAAGGAACAAAAACACCTCCATCTTCGCCAGGCCCTCTCCAGCACAAGACCGTTTTCCTAGAAAGAAACGGAATTATGCTTGGTAATCTTCATGGAATATCACAGTCAGCCAGAGTAAAAGAGACTTGCTGTTCCAGCACAATAATGGGAAAAGGAGTAAACGAGAAATATGTAGATGGGCAGAAAAGGTGAGAACTATTATTATTAGTTATAATTCAACCATTAATGGCCATAAGGAGAAGGAAGGAATTCCTTCTTCACAATTCTTCTCACAGTAACCCCTTGTGTAGTGGATCTTGGAATGGAGTTAGAGGGCAGGTGAGCCAGGCAAGAGGCTCAGCTCATCTATTCAGGGCTCTGAGAAAAAGCCAGGTCATGGGAATACTAGAAAAGACAGTGTATGTCATGTCAGAGTGGGCTATGTGTCTTCAGAAGAACTGCCAGGGAGGCTCAGCCAGAGGAGAGTGGGAGGGAGAATGGATTCCCTTTTAGAGTGAGAGGTAGAGATGAGAAGGGTTTCTTTTTCCAGCAGAAAAAGGCATGAAGTGTCACTTTTCTTGAATTTCCCATTCTCATCCAGGAAGTGCTGTGGGTCAAACTGGTCAGCCTTGGGAAACTCTTTCTTGTCATGCAAGACTGGGGTGAGCAGTGGGAATATTGTTGTGCCCTAAAGGGAAGAAATTCCAGAGGAGAGTCAGGTGTCATTATGAATATGCTTTGTATCTAGTCCAAAAATCTTCAGAGACTCACTATGTTCTCTAGTACAAAATGCATACTTCTTTGCATGTGCTATCAATGAGATGTCACTGCATTAAGAATCTCTTAGGCCCCAGTCTAGCTTTCCAGAGTGATGTCCCCATTATTGTCCCCATCAAGCCTTCCTTGGGGCTCCAGCTGAACTAGTCCAGCTGCTGTTCCCCATCCACAAGGCCCCCTCTGTGGTCTTCATGCCTTTATAGTGACCATGTCCCACACCTGGAAGCCACTCCTTGCTCACTTCAGCCTTTTAGATTCCCCAGCTTTCTTCAAGGATTGGCTTGGGTAACCTGTCTTACAGGAAACCTTGGCTGAGGTGCTAAGCTCTTTGTGCTCTCCCTGCCCTCAGTTCTTTGGTCTATACATCATGTGTGCACCTGCTGCCTGTGGGACTCTGGGCAGAACATGTGAATGGCCAGTGCCCCAGGCAATGCTTAAAGACTCTAGGGGCAGACCAGGCTACCTTCTGAGGGAATTTCTTCAGCAAGAAGCCACTTTGCCAATCAAATCACAGCTTGGGTCTCAAGGAAAGAAATAATACTTTAGGCTGACTTTCCTAGTTCCAAACTCAGCTCCCTCCTGCACAACCCAAAGTCTTCAATGGTCAAAACCCTTCTATTGTCATCTTTGTTTCAATAGCACTTGGCCTAGCAAATTTCACATAGTAAGTTCTTACTGAAGCCTTCATGATTTGAACTGAACAATGCCTCAGTGGGGTACATTAAATGTGAAATTAGGTGTGATGCTGCCTTCACTTTCCTTTCAGGGAGAATAGTTTTGCTCAGCCATTGCTAGGAAACTTCAATCTAATTCAATTTAATTCATTCACTGTTATTTAGCAACCCAGAAAGCAGATTTTAGAGTCTAAAGACCTAGGTTCAAGTCTCAGCTCCAACACTGAAATGATCTTAGGGAAGCCATTACACCTGAAAATCAATGTCCTATCTACACAATGGAACAGAAATAGTATGTATACATTCTGCTTCACTGCCTAGTAAGAGAAAAGGACAAAAACATTTCTCTTGAGCAACCTCACCCTGTTACGTTCCCTGTACATTTTCTTTCCAGAGCATTACTGTAGTGAATGAGAAGCAGGAAGAACAGAGATAAGGGCACACTTTTCTCTTATTCTTCATTTAGCACCACATGCAGTAAGCTGTATGTAATAACGCACTGCCTCAAGGAGAACTTTAAGTGAGATCATGACAATGGGACTCCATTTTCTCATGTCCATGATGAGATCATTGGAATAAATAGTGTTTAAGATCCCATTCTCCCAAGACTACTGACTTTGGGGGGATATATTGTTGGAAATGAATGTCTCGGTTCACTGCATGGGGTATGTTGAGAGGTACGAGGTCAATGAATCTTTGCACTTCATGCACCACAGCACCATGTATGCATATCTTGTCTGTCCTTTATGGAAGGAAGTCGATTATGTCCAATCACACGTTCAATTTCCTCAAGAATTTTTGCTGCAGACACAAAAATATAAATCACCACTCAATGTTCCACTCTCCTGGGAATTCTCAACTGAGCCTGTTTGCAATATCTGCCTGATGTTAGGACCTGAGATGATTCTCAGATGGCTCAGTGTCCTCCTGCTACTCAGTCAAGGATACAAAGGCTTCTGTAACAGCAATAGGATAAACTTCCATGATTTACTGGGTAGGACTCAGAAAGAATTGTGTTTACATTTCTCTTTAGACACTACCTGTGTAAATTCAGGTAAGTCATTAAATCTGTGAAGCCTCATTTTGCTTATCTGAAAAATGAGGATCATAAATTATCTGTCTTCTAAGGTTCCTACCCTCTAACTCTATTATCCTATGATTTCTAAAATGGAGATAAAAACTGCACCTCCCTTAGCAGACATCAAATGAAATTACATGTCAAGTTATTTGTAACCCTCACATTCTTTATGTTTATTATGCCAGCTCTTATTGTCAAAGAAAGTCGATGCCATCATTTGAATTTGTTAGTGCTGGTGATGGCATTATCATCTTGATTTAAACCATTCACCAGCTCTGCATCTCAGCTCCTGTCTCAATACCCTGAGCTGCTGAGGCATAGAATCTCAGCATTACAGGTGACATGTTTTCACCTAGGGCCATCCATAGCTGAACAGGAATCCTGACTCTAATGGACTGAACAAAGGGTCAACCAGCCTTTGCTTGAGAATCTCTAGTAAGCAAGAACTCACTATTTCCTGCGCAGCTGAATGGACTTCTGGAGAATTTTAATAATTGGTAAGTCTTTCCTTACATGAAGTCTCCATTTGTCAATATGTAAGTTCTACCTATGGTAGAACTGAGGGTGCACAGTGGGAGCTTTATATGTGTTCTTTAAAGTGAATTGAATTCCTCATGACAGACCTCCACATGTTTAAATAACTAACAGGTCTTGTTCAGGGGTCCTGTTTTCTTCAATATGCTACTGTCTGACCTGTTGCTGATCTGTGAGGAAGTCATGCAAATCCAATAGGTGGAAAGGAGAGACGAGCTCCTGGGCAAGCTGCAGGAATGGGAAAGCAAGCCTGGTCTGAAAGCATGGCAGTTCTTGCACTTACCTTGGACCTCAGGATATTTCAGAATGAGCAGCAGGCCATATCGTAGGGTGCTACTGCTTGTCTCTGTTCCTGCGCTAAATAAATCTACTCCTGTCATTTTTACATTTTCCAAGTCAAATTCAGTCTGAGCATTATCTTTCTCCTAAAGCAGAGATACAAAATACATTAAGTAACGAGAGACAGCAGGAAAAGCCATTAGTAACCATGTGAAGTTCTTAAAGTTTCTCTTAGGAGTCCTCCCCCACCTTCATTTCCCCACTCTAAGAGAGAAGAACCTTCCTAATGCTCTTAGGTTTCCCTTACCCATCCATAGGCGTACTTTTCCCAGGCAACCTTCTTCCCGTCCAGAAATATGACATAGTGAATAGAGCACTAGGCTTTGAATCAGGAAGATCTGAATTAAACTTTATTCTCAGCTAAGGGGTCTGTGTCCATGGGAAAGTCACTTAATTTTTCTGGGCCTCACTTTCCTCATATGTAACAGGAGACACCTGGATCCTTTCAGCTCTCTATTTATTATCTATGATATATGTGGCATGGTGAGGACCTGATAAAGTAATTCACTTAAAAAGTTGATAACCTGCTAAGAGACCTTGCATACAGATACTTTTACTACAAAGCAGGACGGCATTTTAGTTTAAAAGAAACAAAAAGAGGAAGGGATTTCAGATTTTCAGAACAGGGAACTGAGAGAAAAGTCTTCGGGCAGGAGAATACAGAATTTCAAATTTTGTAGGGAGAGGAAATTCAACCAGCCAATCTGTAACTGATCAGAAGTTTCCTTTTCCAAAACTCCCTTAAATTGTCAGCCAGCCCCAGGTTGAAGATTTCCTTACATGGGGAATTTATTACTTAATGAAGAAATGTATTACATCTTGGACATTATCCCCTTGTGTGGAGATTAAATGTGTCTCTGTAACTTCAAATGACTTGTGAGTTCTGTCTTCTGGGAAATGAGGAAGCACAGGAATTCTAACCTTTTCTGGGACAGCCTTAAAAATTAAGTGGCTGCTAAGACTCCTTCCAACCCACAGATTCTATGAAATTCTATGAAATACGCAAGCTCCTAGGATTTATAGCTAGGACGCATCTTGGAGATCAACTGGCCAAGCACATTCATTTTAAAGAAAAAGAACTTGAGGCCTACAGAGGTGAAACAATGATATTAAAATCAAAGCAGATTGAGTTATAGTACTAAATAAGTAATCCTGCAAATACAAGCTTCATCCTGAACAAAATAAGATGGACTTATAGCCATCAGTCTTGTAAAAATGAACAATTTTGAAAGATTTATGAACTCATGTCAATTCAACTAGCAAACATGAGCACAGAGTACTAGTGATGAAGAATGGTACCTGCCTTCTGAGAGAGAATTCATGGACTAGTATGTAGAAAGGGACACATTTTGGGACAAGGCCAATATAGAAATGTATTTTTCTTCATTATGCTTGTTTGTTAAGAAGCCTATTATTTGTCTTTTTTCATTGGGTGGGAGAAAATAAATATTTGATAAAAGAAGACAGACTTCAAGAAAAAAGGGTGGGTTTCAGGCATTTCCTAAAAAACAGAAACTCAACATGAGTCAATTATTTGACCTGCAAAACTTCAAACCAGACAAGCAAAAGTAAATAAATTAATGAGAAAAGATAAAGCAATGGAATCAATACTCTCATGCTTGTATGTCAGCTTAACACTATTTTTAAAAAATCTCCCATTGGCCCAGGGTCCCTGAAAAAAAACTGAAAATTGCAGAGGCAATAGAAACAGAGTGGCAATATATGGAGGGAGGGTGTTAAAAAGTTCTTAAGGATACCTTCATTTCAACCTGAAAGAAAGTCTCTAGTGAACAGTTCAATGATGTACGCCTGGTTCTGTAGTGTTTAACATTTTTGTCAGTATATGAAATCAGTCAATCAACAAGGAAGTATAAAATGTATTTTCTGTGCCAAGCAGAATGCCAGGTAATGGCGATACAAAAGCAAAGGATAAAACTAAGACAGCCCCTACCCTCTGGGAGTCTCGATTCTACTGAAGGAATACAATACATATAAATATAAGTACACATGGGATCCATGGAAAATACATACACAGAGATTTGGGGGTGGGATATTAACAACAGGAAGAATAAGAGAAGCTGCTTGAAAGAGGCAGCAGCTGAGTGTGAACGGATATTAGGGCTGCTAAGTGTTGAGGAAAGAGAGTGAGAGCATTCCAGGTAGGGGGGCCAGACTGTATAAAGGTAAAGAGGCAAAAGATGGAATATTGTGTACAAAGAAGAGCAAGCAGGGCAGCTTGGCTGGGGCACAGAGGGAGGCTGTGAGAGGGAAGAATGTGTAACCAGCCTGGAAAGAGAGGCTGCAGCCAAATTGTGAAGGGCTTTAAATGCCAAATACATGAGTTAGTGTTTTGTCTTAGGAGCCCTGAAGCTTCCTATCATGGGAATAACCCAGAGAGTCTTGCACTTTATGCATGTTAACTTGGCAGATTTGTGAAGAATGGATTGAGGGTCTGGATGCTTGGAGAGCTGGTAGGAGAGAATTGTCACTGTCTGGGTAAGAGATGCTGGTGATCTGAACTAAGGTGGTTATGATGTGAATACAGAGAGGAAAGAGTTCATGACACTGCCATGATGGTGTTGGGGGGAGAGAACACATTTACTCTCTCCTCCCCACCTCCAGCCCTGAATTCTCATGACTTACTTGGACAATCAAGAAAGATCTTGATTTTGAGTGATTTTATGAGAGAAAATTATAGCTAGATTTTGAGATTATAGCTAGTATTTATACAATGTTTTAAAGTTCACCACGTCCTTTAGCAACATTATCTTAATGACCATTCTGGGAGATAAATGCTATTATCCCCATTTTACAAATGAGGAATATGACTTCCCCAGGATTACACAGCTAAGAAGTGTCTGAATTTGGTTTCAAACTCAAGTCTTTTTGACTCCAAGCCCTGCTCTGCATCCCATTTCTCCTGTTTAGAGCTTACTTTGTATACATTTGCTTACATATACTCTCCCTCATAAGATTGTGAACTCTTTGAGGGCAGGGGTTCTTTTTTGCCTCTTTTCTGTCTTTGGCACTTAGCAGAGTGCCTGGCATATAGTAGTTGCTTGGTAAATGTTTATTAGTCGATTCCTATTATCACTCTCCAATACAATATCCCCTTCCAAACAGGAAAGTCCAGATCACCAGCTCATCACCCAGAAAAGCAGAACTCTTCCAATCTCATTTTCCATACAGACTTCAGATCAGGGATATGGGCAGACCAAAGACCAGTTACTAGAAAGCCAATGGTGTCCTT
This sequence comes from Phascolarctos cinereus, assembly GCF_003287225.1. Classification (NCBI taxonomy): domain Eukaryota; kingdom Metazoa; phylum Chordata; class Mammalia; order Diprotodontia; family Phascolarctidae; genus Phascolarctos; species Phascolarctos cinereus. The sequence goes on from NW_027555499.1 coordinate 34,546, forward strand.
GGGGGATGTGGGCACTTTGGGGTTCTCTCTGATGCCCCTTCCTGTGCTTGTGGCCTGTAAGAATCCTTGGAATATCAGTCTTACTCAACAAGTAAGGTGCTTCCCCATGCATCTTACCTGCTGCATTTTGGAGAGGTAGTAGTCAATGTAGTCCTGAGGGTTGTTGGGGTCCAGTACCTTCTGATGCTCCTTCACTCTTTCCAAAATGAAATCTTTAAGTTCCTCATTAATTTTTAAAATTCTTTTGTGTTCTCCAGGGAGGTATGCTCTGAATGCTGGTAAAAAGTTGTAGAGCGACATACACCTACCCCGCACCCAAACAAACACGTGTGAGTTTATTGTCATGAAGAAACTATTTAAAATCTCTAATTATAAATTGTTGTATCTTATTCAAAGCATTGCATTTCTTTTTCAAATTTAATTAAATTTTTCATTGACAGAAGTATTTTCTCTCTCATCTCCACTGAACATTGGTACAAACAAAAAAGAAAAGCAAAACCGTAGAAACAAATACACGTAATCAAGCAAAACCCACCTTGGCAATAGCCAAAAATGTATGTCCCACTCTACATCTTGAGTCCATTCCCTTCTCTCTCATAAGGTGGGCAGCATGGTTCATTGTGCTTCCTCTGAAATCATCGTGGCTCCTGCACTGTTAGCTTACATTTGCATGGTATTTGTCCTTCCAGTGTTTTTGTTATTGAACAAATTGATTATTCTGTCTTTGCTGTAGTTGTTCAGTTGTTTCAGTCGTATTTGGCTCTGTGACCCCATTTGGGATTTTCTTGGCAAAGATATTGGAGTGCTTTATCATTGCCTCCTCCAGCTCATTTTACAGAGACATACAGGGTTAGGTGACTTGCCTAGGATCATACAGCTACTTTGAGGCCAAATTTTAACTCATAAAGATGTCTTCCTGATTTTAGGCCTGGTACTCTGTCCATTGTATTCCCCATTGAAGTGACTTTCCAAGGGTCATACAACTGTTCTTCCTGCCTCAAATTCTAGCCCTCTATTCATTGAATTCCTTTCTGTCTCTAAATCTTCTGATCTTGTGATCCCTCAATCCAAGGAGCCATCAAAGGAATAGCCTTCTTAGACACTTGGGAGTAGTGAGCTGCTCTGCATAAATCCCAAGAGTGCCATGAATCTTCTCAAATATACCCCTAAGTTGACACATATCTCAAAACGAATCTATCTGGTGCTGCTCTACCCACTGAGGGGACCAGATGGCATCATATTATGTCGTTGTTCAAAAGAAGCTCATATTTGAGTTAAGAGGAAACCTACTTTCCTTGGAATGACCAACATAAAAAAAGAAGAAAAAGCAACATCAAGGTATCCAATTAATGCATTAAATTCACCTTAAGTTAATGAAATGCATCGAGCATTTTTTCAGTACTCACTATGAACCAAGTCCTGTGGTAGGCTATGGTGATATAGACAACAATAAAGTAGTCTTACATTCTACCAGAGAAGGTTTAGCTAGAGTACCTATTCCAGACTGTAAGTGCAACAACATAGGCAAGGGAAAAGAAAGCTTGTTTTTCAGCTGGATGAGGATCTTCAGTTCTGGCTTCAGTGGATGAAGGTTTTCATCCTACATGTCCATCCATTGTAGAGGCCGAGCCAGATCACTACAAGAATCAGTGTAGGCTACTGATCTAAGTGGCTTGCCCTTCCTATTCTCTCCTGGATATCCTGGGCAGGTTCTTTTTTGATAACTATTTTACTTGGTCACATCTGTGAAGAGATACCCCAGGCCCCAATTAAACACTTCTCCATATAACTTCAATTTTAATGATCTACAACTAGTGCAGGTGCCAACTAGGAACAGAATATCTACCTAATATCTTATTTGAGAGCCAAAGATACTGCGTGATGTTATTGTCCTTGAGTGACATGTGTGTGTGAATGTGTGTGTGTGTGTTCTCATGGGTGTTGGGACATTTACTAAGAGATGAGAGGCTATGGTATATTGATCTTGTTGCTGAAACTCAGCAAACAACCACAGAATAAGAAGAGAGTTCTGGCCTTACCTGTGTCCATGGTTTGTTAAAGAGGTGGAAGTTTTCATTTAACAAGTTCATCAGATAGAGAAATTTCTCATCATCGTACTTGAATCGGTCACGGAAGAGGATGGAGCAGATCACATTGCATGACACACAGCTAAGGATGAAGGTGGGATCAGTGGGCTGACCTAATGTGGAGACAAGTTACCAAAAGGGGGAAAAAGCAACTTTAATAGAAATGTTTCCAATCAGATGGGATATGGGCATCATACTTGGATAGGGTGCTTAGTTCTTTAAAGGCTAATGAATGTTATTCTCCTGGACAATGTCTTTACTTATAGGGAGGCTAAATGAGCTTCTAATGCCTGAGCACGAGAAACAAGAAGGGAGTTTTCTGACCCGGCAGAGTTATTATCTGGTAAGTAGATGAAGGCAGAGACTTTTACACTGATTCCCAAAGCAAATAGCATTTAGGACTGGGAATGGGTGAGCAGTTAGACGCCACGTGCCCAGGAGGAAAGAACTGAAAACCAACCCTTTGTTTTCCTGAGCTCCTCCACCAGGCATTGGGCTTCTTCTTGAACTCGCTCTTCAACGCTTCTCTTCCCCATCCCAAAGTTCCTTAGGGTCATCAGGGTAAATCTGCGGTGTTGTTTCCACCTCTCTCCACGACTCAAAATAACTCCTAGAGAGAAGAGAAGAGGACATTGGTCATTCTTACATTGGAAGGGGAGGGCACAGTGTGTATGGTGGCTAAGGAGTTTCTGGCTTAGTTCATTGATCAAGTTTAATTTTATTCAATTCAAACTAAAATACAATGACAGAATGGTAGGTACCAGGTACCTACTGCAGGAAGTTCTTCTCTTAGGTACTGAGAATAGAACAATTAAAATGAAACCAGTAACTATGCTCCAGAGGAGCATAACACATGCTCAGCAGAAGACAACAAAGTCAAAGATCTTACATTCAAGCTTCCAAGAAAAAATATGATTGATCTCAGGCCATGGAAGAGCTCAGACAGGATTTTGAAAATCAGCTCAGGACTTCCACTTCCAGGGCCAAGATGTCAGAGTAAAAAGGTAGTTGCTGCCACCCACCCCCATCAATCTCTGAAAACCCAGAAAATATCACCCCAGAAAAAACCCTGGAACAGCTGAAGCAGAAGAAAGACAGGGAACAGCAGAGAAGTAGCCCAGCCTCACTTTAGCACACCAGGAGGAGATCCTGGTGACTTGGCATTCTACAGCAAACCAGTCTCCCACTGTCTCAGCAAAAGTAAGGGAAGCAGCACTACAAAGGGCCCTAGGGGGTAAGCACCCTACAGTATTCATCTGAAAGCAACTAAAGAAAGCAACCTAGAGTCCTACTAAAGTTCCAGCCTTGCTGGTTCCCGCCCAACACCAAGTAAGCTGTCAGAACCCTACAGTCCCCAGGTGACAAGCAGGAGGAGATCCTGAAGCCCAGGTGGTAGAGTAGGCAAACACCAACACCTCAACCTCTGAGTGCCTCAGGGAGGGTGGGGGAACTGGTGGAAATCAGCTCAGAAAACCACCAGGTGCCTCAGCATCCTACAGCAAAGGAGACTCTCAGTACCTCAGCAGATATAAGAGAGGGAGCATTGCAAGGGGCCTCAGGCAGATAAACCCTCTGCAACACCCATCTAAAACGAGCTGAAGAAAGCTAAAGGGAAGGAAAAGCAGGCAACCTGGAATTTCCTGACAGTTCCAGCCTTGCTGTGTCCAGCCCAACACCAGGTAAGCTGCCAGAACCCTACAGCCTACAGTTGCCAACATAAGAGGCCCCAGCACACAAACCCAGTGACCAAGACCTAGGCTCCCAACACAAGTAGCTTGGGTCTGTGCCATCTGATTCCCAGAAGGAGAGCTCAATCTCTTTAAAAGCCAAGGGATAAAGAAACACTATGAGTAAAATATAGATTCATATTATGAGAAGAGTGAAGATCAAGACAGAAATTCTGAAGAGGACAACATTGTCAACAAACCCACATCAGCAACACCAAAAGGGACTATGAACTGGTCTGAAGCCCAAAAAGCCTTCTTAGAAGAGTTCAAGCAGGGTTTTAAAAGTCAAGTGAGAGAGGTAGAAGAGTCCTTAAAAAATACAATTGGCCAATTGGGAAAAGAAGTACACTGAAGAAAACAAATCCCTTAAATATAGAATTGGCCAATTGGAGAAGGAAGTAAAAAAAACTAATAGAAGAAAACAATCTGTTAAAAATTAGAATTGGACAAATGGAAACTGATGACTCTATGAAACAGAAAAAATAAGTCAAACAGAAACGAAGCAATGAAAAATTAGATGAAAACATACAATACCTCATTGGTAAAACAACGGACCTGGAAAATCGATCCAGAAGAAACAACCTAAAAATTATTGGACTACTTGAAAATCATTATGAAAAAAAGAGTCTGGACAGTATCTTTCAAGAAAACATAAAGGAAAACTGCACTGAAGTCCTGCAACAAGAAGGTAAAATCACCATGGAAAGAATCCAACGCTCACCGCCTGAAAGAGAAACCAAATTGAAACCCCCAAGAAATATAATAGCTAAATTCCAAAATTACCAGATGAAAGAGAAAATACTGCAAGCAGCTGGAAAAAATACAATTTAGATATCATGGAACCACAGTCAGGATGACACAGAACCTTGCAGCTTCTACATTAAAAGATTGTAGGGTGCGGAACATGATATTCTGCAAGGCAAAGGAGCTTGGATTGCAGCCAAGGATCAACTACCAAGCAAAAATGAGCATGATATTTCAAGTGAGGAGATAGATATTCAATGAAGTAGGGGACTTCCAAACCTCCCTAATGAAAAGACCAGAGCCCAAGAAAAAATTTGATCTTCAAGTACAAGACTCAGGAGAGACATAAAAAGGTAAATGGGACAGAAAGATGCAATATGTTGTGAATAATGGCAAACTGTCTACATCCCTACAAGAGAAGATGACACTTGCAACTCTTGAGAACTGTATTGTTATTATTCCATGTTAAAGGAGTATACATAAAGGGGCTGGATATAAGTGGACTTTGATGTAATGATAAAAAATAATCTAATCAAGTGGGTTAAATGGATCCAAGTAAGTGAATTAGTCTGATCTAAGAAAATGTACTGAGTAAGGAGGAGGCAGACAAGGGTAAATTACATTAGAGGAGAAGACACAAAAACCTATTAGAGCAGAGGGAAGAAAGGGAGGGGGGTGAGCATTGTTTGAACCTTGCTCTCATCAGATTGGGCTCAAGAAGGTAATAACATAATCAGTTAGGTATAGAAATCTAACTTGCCCTGTAGGCAGTAGGAGAGAAAAGGGGAAAGAAAAGGGAGGGGGAATAAAAGGGAGGGAAGAAGCAGTAAGGGTAAAGAGGAAGAAAAGGGAAAGGGCTAATAGAAGGGAGGAGGGACTGAAGGAGGCAGTGGTCAAAAGCAAAACGCTAGTGAGGGGGGAGAAGGAGAAAGAAGAAAAGCATAAAGGGGGGGAAAGGATGGAGAAAAAGACACAGATAGTAATCATAACTGTGAATGTGAATGAGATGAACTCTCCCATAAAACAGAAACAGATAGCAGAATAGAGTAAAAACCATAATCTTACATATATTGTTCACAGGAAACACATGTGAAAAAGAGTGACACATACAGGGTAAAGGTAAAAGTCTGGAGCAGAATATATTG
>NW_027555500.1:0-40231 GCF_003287225.1 Phascolarctos cinereus
CATTAGAAGGTAAGCTTCTTGAGGGCTGATTTGGCCTCTCGTTGAATCTCCAGTGCTTGGCACTGTGCCTAGCACATGGTAAATGCTTAATAAATGCTTGTGACTTGACTTTATGGAGCCTAGGATAGAGATTAGGCCTGAATGTAGAGGGATTTGGGAGTCATCTATGTAAAAAAATGATCATTGAACTCAAGAAAGCTGATTAGATGACCAAGAGAGAAGACTATGCAGGACCAACTTAATTTTAAAATAAATTAAAATGAACAGTGATGCTCAGGTTGTCTGCTTCTTTGTCAGACCAGCTGTTTTGAATAAAATAGTCTGCTTTGCCTGGGCTCCTAAATAGGAACCCTGTATCTGTTTGGTTGTTTCTGTCTTGACTTGTGAATAACTAACTACTTCAGGGGCAGCTAGGTGGCACAGTGGATAGAGCACCGGCCTTGAAATCAGAGGGACCTGAGTTCAAATCTGGCCTTAGACATATAACATTACTAGCTGTGTGACCCTGGGGAATTAAGCCCATTGCCTAGCCAAAAAACTAACTACTTGAGGTTTTTTGAGTGGCAGCCTCAAAAGGCATTTCAGAGAATCTTAAGTGGGAAATTTTCATGTTCTGGTTACCTCGTCCTCCCTTCAAGGATTTTCCAGGGGTAGTAGACTCTCAGTTCCACCACATATTCCCTGTGTGACTTTGGGAAAGTCAATTTACTTGCCTCAGTCCTCCATAGACCTGATAAAATGAGGTGGGACGAGACCAGTGGTGTCAAACTCAAATAGAAAGGAGGCCACTAATCCACACATAAGGACCCCTGTGAGCCTCATATTGACTTAGTTTTAAAATGTAGTGTTTCTTATTTTTATTTATTTTGTTAAATATTTCCTAATTACATTTTAGTATGTTTTTTGGCTGCACTCAGGAGTGTTTTGGGACCACATATTTGATACTTCTGGATTTGATTTCTAAGGTCCCTTTCAGTTATATGAATATAACTAAATGTAATCCCCAATCGGAAAGAGTGCTTATAGTCTATAACCAGGGATCTACAGAAAAATCCTCCCCACTACTATTCCTTCCACTAAGATAGCCTTTTTACCACTTTGACTATCCCAGCCTTCAGCCTTTCCTTCCTTCTTCCCCCTCATTCTTCTGACATCTATCCTATTGATCAGATTACCTGTCTTGTCTCTTCCATATTTTAAAAAGTCTTCATATCTTCAGCCATTCTTTCTTCCTCCTTTTCTGTCCTATATTAAGAGGTCATGCTTCCCTTCCACTTACTGAAATCAATCCATACACCCTTGCCCTTGATCACCTTTCCTAAAGCCTCTTCTTCCTTTTTTTTAAAATTGTATTAGTTTATTTTGATTTATCAATAATCACTTCCATATGCTTTTGAGTTGAAAATTTTTCTCCCCCTTCCTCCCCCCACCCTCCCCAAGACAGTGCACAATCTGATATAGGCTATACATTTACATTCCTATTAAACATATTTTCACATTAGTGAAGTTGTAAGTAAAAATTAAAACCAATAGGAGGAACCATCAGAAAGATGAAACAAAACTCAACAGAAGGTAAAAAAAGTGATAGCATTCACTTCCATAGTTCTTTCTTTGGATGTGGACAGCATTTTCCATCCGAGGCCTCTGGAGATGTCTTAGATCCTTGTAATGCTGAGAAGGGTTCAGTTTAACAATATTAGTCATTGCATAATGGCTGTTATTGTGTACAAAGTCCTCTTGGTTCTGCTCACTTCACTCAGCATCAGACCATAAGTCTTTCCAGGTTTTTCTGAAGTCAGCCTGTTCATCATTTCTTATAGCACAATAGTATTCCATTACATTCATATACCACAACTTGCTCAGCCATTCCCCAATTGATGGGCATCCTCTCAATTTCCAATTCTTTGCCACCACAAAAGAGCTGCTATGAATATTTTTGTACATGTGGGTCCTTTTCCCATTTGTTTGATCTCTTTGGGATATAGCCCTAGAAGTGCTATTGCTGGATCAAAGGGTATGCACATTTTTGTAGCCCTTTGGGCATAGTTCCAAATTGTTCTCCAAAATGGTTGGATCATTTCACAACTCCACCAACAATGTATTAGTGTTCCAATTTTCCCACATCTTCTCCAACATTTATCATTTTCCTGTTTTGTCATGTTGGCCAATCTGATAGGTGTGATGTGGTACCTCAGAGTTGTTTTGATTTGCATTTCTCTAATCAATAATGATTTAGAGCATTTTTTCATATGACTATAGATGGCTTTAATTTCTTCATCTGAGAACTGTCTGTTCATATCCTTTGACCATTTATCAATTGGGGAATGGCTTGTTCTTATAAATTTGTCTTAATTCTCTATATATTTTAGAAATGAGGCCTTTATCAGAGAGACTGGTTGTAAAAATTCTTTCCCAATTTTCTACCTTCCTTCTAATCTTAGTTGCATTGGCTTTGTTTGTGCAAAAACTTTTCAATTTAATGTAATCAAAATTATCCATTTTGCTTTTCATAATGTTCTCTATCTCCTGTTTGGTCATGAATTCTTCTGTTCTCCATAGATCTGATAGGTAAACTATTCCTTGTTCTCCCAGTTTACTTATGGTATCAGCCTTTATATCTAAGTCATGAACCCATTTTGACTTTATTTTGGTATATGGTGTGAGATTTGGGTCTATGCCTAGTTTCTGCCATACTCTTTTCCAGTTTTCCCAGCAGTTTTTTTCAAAGAGTGGGTTCTTATCCCAGAAGCTGGGGTCTTTGGGTTTATCAAATAATAGATTACTATAGTCATTGACTACTGTGTCTTGCATATTTAACCTATTCCACTGATCCACCTCCCTATTTCTTAGCCAGTACCAAGCAGTTTTGATGATTGCTGCTTTATAATACAATTTAAGATCTGGAATTGCTAGGCCACCTTCCCCTGCATTTCTTTTCATTAGTTCCTTTGATATTCTGGACCTTTTGTTTTTCCAAATGAATCTTGTTATTATTTTTTCTAACTCTATAAAATAATTTTTGGTAGTTTGATTGGTATGGCACTGAATAAGTAAATTAGCTTAGGTAGGATTGTCATTTTTATTATATTAGCTCGGCCTACCCATGAGCAACTGATGTTTTTCCAATTATTTAGATCTGATTTTATTTGTGTGAAAAGTGTTTTGTAATTGTGTTCATAGAGTTCCTGGGTTTGTTTCAGGAGGTAGACTCCTAAATATTTTATAATGTCTACAGTAAGTTTAAATGGGATTTCTCTTTCTATCTCTTGCTGTTGGGCTTTGTTGGTAATATATAGAAATGCTGATGATTTATGTGGGTTTATTTTATAGCCTGCAACTTTGCTAAAGTTGTTTATTATTTCAAGTAGTTTTTTACTTGATTCTCTAGGATTCTCTAAGTATATCATCATGTCATCTGCAAAGAGTGATAGCTTTGTTTCTTCTTTGCCTATTCTAATGCCTTCAATTTCTTTTTCTTCTCTTATTGCTAAAGCTAAGTTTCCAGTACAATATTGAATAACAGTGGTGATAATGGACATCCTTGTTTCACCCCATCTTATTGGAAATGCTTCTAGCCTGTCCCCATTACATATAATGCTTGCTGAAGGTTTTAGATAATGCTATTTATTATTTTAAGGAAGACTCCATTTATACCTATGCTTTCTAGTGTTTTTAATAGGAATGGGTGTTGTATTTTATCAAAAGCTTTTTCTGCATCTATTGAGATGATCATGTGGTTTCTGTTGGTTTTGTGTTGATATGCTCAATGATGCTGATAGTTTTCCTAATATTGAACCAACCCTGCATTCCTGGTATAAATCCTACCTGGTCATAGTGTATTATTCTTGTGATAAGTTGCTGCAATCTATTGCTAGTATTTTGTTTAAAATTTTTGCATCTATATTCATTAGAGAAATTGGTCTATAATTTTCTTTCTCTATTTTAACTCTTCCTGGTTTAGGTATTAACACCATATTTGTATCATAAAAAGAATCTGGTAAGACTCCTTCTTCACCTATTTTCCCAAATAGTCTATATAGTATTGGAATTAATTGTTCTTTAAATGTTTGATAGAATTCACATGTAAATCCATCTGGCCCTGGAGATTTTTTCCTAGGGAGTTCATCAATGGCTTGTTCAATTTCTTTTTCTGAGATGGGGTTATTTAAGTATTTTACTTCCTCTTCGTTAATCTGGGCAATTTATATTTTTGTAAATATGTATCCATTTCACTAAGATTGTCAAATTTGTTGGCATATAGTTGGGCAAAATAATTCCTAATTATTGTTTTAATTTCCTCTTCCTTGGTGGTAGCTTCACCCTTTTCATTCTTGATACTAGTAATTTGGTTTTCTTCTTTCTTTTTTTTAAATTAAATTAACCAAAGGTTTATCTATTTTATTGGTTTTTTCATAAAACCAGCTCTTAGTTTTTTTTTAGTTCAATAGTTTTCTTAATTTCAATTTTATTAATTTTTCCTTTGGTTTTCAATATTTCTAATTTGGTGTTTAGTTGAGGATTTTTAATTTGTTCTTTTTCTAGTTTTTTTAGTTGTATGCCCAATTCAATAATCTCCTCTTTTTCTATTTTATTTATGTAAGCATTTAGAGATATAAAACTTCCCCTAAGAACTGCTTTGCTGCATCCCATAGTTTTGGTATGTTGTCTCATTGTTGTCATTCTCTTGAATGAAATTATTGATTGTTTCTATGATTTGTTGTTTGACCCAATCATTTTTTAGGATTAGATTATTTAGTTTCCAATTATTTTTTAGTCTATCTTTCCATGGCCCTTTATTACATATAATTTTTATTGCATCATGATCTGAAAAGGATGCATTTAATATTTCTGCCTTTCTGCATTGGATTGTGAGGTTTTTATGCCCTAGTACATGGTCATTTTTTGTGTATGTGCCATGTACTGCCGAGAAAAAAGTGCATTCCTTTCTATCCCCATTCAGTTTTCTCCAGAGGTCTATCATACCTAACTTTTCTAATGTTCTATTCACCTCCTTAACTTCTTTCTTGTTTATTTTGTGGTTAGATTTCTAGTGCAGAGAGGGGGAGGTTCAGGTGCCCCACTAGTATAGTTTTGCTATCTATTTCTTCCTGTAACTCCCTGAACTTCTCCTCTAAGAATTTGGATGCTATACCATTTGGTGCATATGTGTTTAGTAATGATATTACTTCATTGTCTATGGTGCCTTTTAGCAGGATGTAGTTTCCTTCCTTATCTCTTTTGATTAGATCTATTTTTGCTTTTGCTTTGTCTGAGATCAGGATTGCTACCCCTGCTTTTTTTACTTCAGCTGAAGCATAATATATTCTGCTCCAGCCTTTTACCTTTACCCTGTGTGTCACTCTTTTTCAAATGTGTTTCCTGTAAACAACATATTGTAGGATTATGGTTTTTAATCCATTCTGCAATCCATTTCCTTTTATGGGAGAGTTCATCCCATTCACATTCACAGTTATGATTACTATCTGTGTCTTTTTCTCCATCCTTTTCCCCCTTTTATGCTTTTCTTTCTCCTTTTTCCTTTCCCCCTTCACTAGTGTTTTGCTTTTGACCACCCCTCCTTCCCTTCCCTTTTATCCCTTTCCCTTTTCTTCCCCTTTACTTACTGCTTCTTCCCTCCCTTCTTTCCCCCTCCCTTTTCTTTCCCCTTTTCCCTCCTACTGCCTATAGGGCAAGTTAGATTTCTATACCTAACTGATTATATTATGCCCTTCTTGAGCCAAATCTGATGAGAGTAAGGTTCAAACAATGCTCCCCCCCTCCTTCTTTCCTCTGCTGTAATAGGATTTTTGTCTTTTCCTGTAATGTAATTTACCCTTGTCTGCCTCCTCCTTTCTCAGTACATTTTCTAAGATCAGATTGATCCACTTATTTGGATCCATTTAACCCACTTGATTAGATTTTTTTTTATCATTACATCAAAGTCAACTAATATCCACCCTCTTTATGTATACTCCTTTAACATGGTGTAATAACAATACAGTTCTCAAGGGTTGCAAGTGTCATATTCCCTTGTAGGGGTTAAACAGCCCCCTTATTAACAACTATATTTTCTGTCCCATTTACCTTTTTAAGTCCTTCTTGAGTCCTGTACTTGAAGATCAAATTTTTTGTTGAGCTCTGGTCTTTTTATCAGGAAAGTTTGGAAGTCTCCTATTTTGTTGAATATCCATCTCCTCCCTTGAAAAATGATGCTCATTTTTGCTGGGTAATTGATCCTTGGCTGCATTCCAAGCTCCTTTGCCTTAGGAATATCATGTTCCATGCCCTGCGTCTTTTAATGTAGAAGCTGCAAGGTCCTGTGTAATCCTGACTGTGGTTCCATGATATTTAAATTGTTTCTTTCTGGCTGCTTGCAGCACCTTCTCTTTCATCTGGTAATTTTGGAATTTTGCTATTATATTCCTTGGCATTGTCAATTTGGGATCTCTTTCAGGTGGTGATCGTGGATTCTTTCTATGGTTATTTTCCTTCTGGTTCTAGGACTTCAGGGCAGTTTTCCTTTATGATTTCCTGAAAGATACTGTCCAGGCTCTTTTTTTCATCATGATTTTCAGGTAGTCCAATAATTTTTAAATTGTCTCTCCTGAGTCGATTTTCCAGGTCGGTTGTTTTACTGATGAGGTATTTTACGTTTTCATCTGTTTTTTCATTTTTTTGTTTCTGTTTGACTGATTCTTGCTCTCTCATAGAGACATTAGTTTCCATTTGTCCAATTCTAGTTTTTAATAGATTGTTTTCTTCTGCTGGTTTTTGTACTTCCTTCTTCAATGGCCAATTGTGTTTTTTAGGGACTTGTTTTCTTCAGTGTACTCTTCTGTTTTTTTTTTTTTTTTTTTTTTTTTTTTTTTTTTTTTTTTTTCCAATTGGCCAATTGTATTTTTGAAGGACTCTTCTACCTCTCTCATTTGACTATTAAAATCCTTCTTGAGCTCTTCTAAGAAGGCTTTTTGGGCTTCAGACCAGTTCATATTCCCTTTTGTTGTTGCAGATGTGGGTTTGTTGACAATGTTGTCCTCTTCAGAATTTCTGTCTTGATCTTCACTCTTCTCATAATATGAATCTATGGTTTTTCTTTTTACTCATGGTGTTTCTTTATTCCCTGGCCTTTAAAGAGATTGAGCTCTCCTGCTGGGGAACAGAGGGTACTGACCCAAGCTTCTTGTGTTGGGAGCCTAGGTCTTGGTCACTGGCTTTGTGTGCTGGGGCCTCTTATGTGGCAATTGGAGGCTGTAGGTTTCTGGCAGCTTACCTGTGTTGGGCTGGAATCAGCAAGGCTGGAACTTTCAGGCAATTCTAGGTTGCCTGCTTTTCCTTTCCTTTAGCTTTCTTCAGCTCCTTTTAGATGGGTGCTGCAGGTGTTTATCTGCCTGGGGCCCCTGCAGTGTTGTCTCCCTTGTTTCTGCTAATGCACTGGGAGATTCCTTTGAGTGAGTGCTGAGACCTGGTGGTTTTCTGAGCTGGTTTCCACCGTTCCCTGCCCTCACTGAGGCACTGAGGTCCAGGTGTTGGTGTTTGCCTGCTCTACCACCTGGGCTTCAGGATTTCCTTGGTTGCAGTTGGAGCTGTAGGGTTCTGACAGCTTACCTGGTGTTGGGCTGGAATGAGCCAAGCTGGAACTTTAGTAGGACTCTAAGTTGCTTCTTAGCTCCTTTCAGATGAATGCTGCAGGGTACTTATCTGCCTGGGGCCCTTTGTAGTGCTGCTTCCCTTATTTTTGCTGAGGCACTGGGAGACCTGTTTGCTGTAGAATGCCTAGTCACCAGGATCTCCTCCTGGTGTGCTAAAGCGAGGCTGGGCTACTGCTCTGCTGCTCCCCATCTTTCTTCTGGTTTAGCTGTTCCGGGGTTTTTTCTGGGGTGATATTTTCTGGGTTTTCAGAGGTTGATAGAGAAAGGTCAGAGTGCCTACCTCTTTACTCTGCCATCTTGGCTCCTGGAAGTGGAAGTCCAGCACTTTACCATATTTTCATTATTTCCTTTTAGATTCTTGATCTTTTGTTCCTCCAGATGAATTACATTATTAGTTTGTCATTTGAGTGGTATGGCACTGAACAAGCAAATCAATTTAAGCAGTTTTGTAATTTTAAAAATATTGGCTCTGCTACACACAAGGAATTAATATTTATCCAAATATGTAGGTCTGTATTTCTGTAAATAAAATTTTGAGTAATAGCTGTAGAGTTCTTCTGTGTACCTTCTTTGGTAGACACCCATCTATTTTAGACATTCCGTAGTTATTTTAATTGTAATTTCACTTTCTATCTCTTCCTACTGGGTTTTGTGGGTAATACAGAAAAATGCTAAAGATTTTTAGAACCTACAATTTTGCTAAAGTTGTTGTTTCAATTGTTTTTAATATCTTTTAACGTTGTCTGTATGAATCATCATATTGTCTGCAAAAAGGGATAATTGTGCTTCTTCGATTATGTTTATTATCTTAATTTATTTTTCTTGTCATTGCTATAGTTAATATTCTAGAACTATGTAAAACAGTAGTGATAATAATGCATATACTTGTTCTTAAAGGAAAAAATTCTTGTTTATATGTATTATGCATAATGCTGGCTCTTAGCATATTTCAGAAAGATCCATTTATTCTCATGTCTTATGTGTGTGTGTGTGTGTGTGTGTGTGTGTGTTTAACCAGAAATGGGTAGTGCATTTTGTCAAAAATCTTTTCTGAATTTGTTGATATAATAAGATAATTTTTTCAAATTATTGTCAATAATGTGGATGATTCTATTGATAGCTTTCCTACATTGAGCCATTCTGCTATTCCTCATATAATTCTACCCAGTCATAATACATAATCTTTGTGATATATTGCTGTAGCCTCATTTTCTTTTATTTTAATATTTTTATTTAATTTATTTATTTAATTTAAAATGTTTGCATCAGTGTTTTTAGGGATATTGTTATATAGTTCTCATTCTTTGTTTTGACCCTCTCTGATTTTTTTTTTGCATAAGATATATTTATGTAATCAAATTTTTGGTAGGACTACTTTTTCTGTTTTTATACAGTTTGCGTAATCTTGGGATAAATTTTTCTTTGACTTCTTGATATAAATTGATGGTGCATCTAGTCATGCTCCACCACCCCCATGGGAATTCATTTATAGCTTGTTCAAATTCTTTCCAAAATTGGGATATTAATACTATATATATATATATATATTTATGTTATGTTCATCTGGACATTTTATATGTTTTGCAAATATTCATTTATTTAATTTGTTTTAGTTTTATTGGCAAGAGTATCAAATGAACTCCTTAGTTTCTTATGAATTCTCCTTTTGCATTTTTATATTGATAATTTGGTTTTCCTCTTTCTTTTTGAAATCAAATTAGCCAAAAGTTTGTTCTTTTTTTTTTAAAGTTTGTGGTTTCATTTGATTCATTTTTTACTTTCAGTTTTACTGTATTTATCTCACATTTGATTTTTATAACCTCTATTTTGAGGTTTGACTATGTTTAAAATTTACGCGTCCAGTTCATTGATGTGTTTTGTTGATAAAAGTGATAAAAGAAATTATTTTTCCCTTAAGTACTTCTTTGGTTGTATCACAAAAAGTTTTGGCATATTGTTTCATTTTCTGTCATTATCGTAATGACATTATCTATTATTTCTATCATTTGTCCTTTAACCTATAAATACCTTATGATTAAGTAATCTAGCATCTAATTAATTTTAGTCCTTTTTTCAGTGATATTTTAGTGAATATAAATTTCATTGCATTTTGGTTAGTAAAAAAAAGTTTTATATTATTCTTGCTTTTCCTCATTTGTTTGTACTTCTTACACCCTGGTTAATTTTTGTAAATCTGTTACATATAATTCAGAAATTATATTATACTTTCAATTTTTGTTCAATAATTTCTAGACTTCTGCCATGCCTAACTTTTCTAGAATTCTATTCTGGATTTTAACTTTTTTGTTGTTTATTTTTAGTTTGATTTATCTAGGACAGAATGGGGCACACTGAGGGCCACTGCTACTATAATTGTACTCTTCATTTTTCCTTTAACTGAATTAGCTTTTTATTTATTTAGATGTTGTGCCATTAGGTACATATATATGAATTATTGAAATTAATTCAGCATTTGTTGTACTTTTTAGCAAAATGTAGTTTCCTGGTTTACTTCTTTTAATCAAGACTATTTTTTTTCATTGCCACATTTGTCATCCAACATATTGGACAATAATCACATCTTTCATTTTTATCACTGTAATTTCTTTTAGTATTTTTTCTCCTTGCTGTGAATCATCCAATAAAACAAATAATATTACTGAAGAAATAAAAAAAAGAAAATGAAGAGATGAGCAAAACTAAACAATACCTCATGTAAATCTAAATATGTACAATCAACCACAAGAATGGTGTGTCTCATATCTCTTCTTCATAATTTTGCAACATTCATATTTGCTTATTTCACGATTGATATTCCCATTTACATCAACTTAATTGTTGTTTATATTGTTTTTCTGTGTCTCGTTATTTCACTTTTCATCAGATTGTATAAAACTTACCATGCTTTTCTGTATTCATCATATTTGTCTCTCATAGCATGGTGACATTACACTAGTGTACCATAATTTGTCCATTTCTCAATTGATAGGTGTCTACTTCATTTTCAATTTTTAGCAATCACAAAAAGCTCTGCTATACATATTTTGGTGTGTATGGGACTTTCTTATTATCAATGTATAAGCCAGTAGTGGAATCTTTGAGTCAAAAAGCATGAACATTTATTCACATTTGTGCAATTCTAAATTGATCTCCAAAATTATTGTACTTATGCAAAGTCCACCAGCAACACACTAATGTATTTATCTTTCCATGGCATTGATTATTTCTATCTTTTGTCATCCTTGTCAATTTGTAGGATATGAATTGATACCTCAGGGCTATTTTGATTTCCATTTGTCTTATTATTAGTGATTTGAAGCATTTTTTCATAAGATTGTTAATAACTTGTAGGTTTTCTTTTGAGAACTGTTTGTTTTTATCTGTTGGCCCCTTATGTCACTTGTCCATTGGAGAATTACTTTTGATTTTCGGGTTTTCTTACCAAAGATATTGGAGTGGTTTGTAATTTCCTTTTCTAGCTTATTTTATAGATGAGGAAACTGAGGAAAACAGGTTAAGTGATTTTTCCCAGGGTCATACAGCTAAAAAGTATCTCAGGCCAAATTTGAACTCAGGAAAATGAGTCTTCCTGACCCCAGGCCTGGCACTCTACCCACTGTGCCACCTAGCTGCCCATTATATATACATATACATGTGTGCATATATATGTAATATAGATAAATTACATATTTACATACATGTGTACATAATGTGTATTTACATATGGCATATATACATATGATGCATATATACCACACATATAATTTATAAATAATATATGTAAACATTTACTCACATATACATACATGTATGTGTGTGTGCATGTATTTAAGAAAAAGAATCTTAAATACCAAACTTTTATCTGAGAAATTTAATATAAAAGTTTTCTTTTCCTATATGGCCTCTTCTCATCCTAGCTGAATTACATTTGTTTGTGCATAAACATTTCAGTTTCATGTAATCAAAGTTATCCAATTTATCTTTTGTGATTGCCTTTATCCATTATTTGGTTAGGAATATAGCTGTTATTCATTTCTGTGTAAGGTATATTATCTGCTGCTCTTCTAATTTTTTAATGGTATGATCTTTAAAGTCATATATATTTTTGGAATTTATTGTGTGATGTGGCATAAGGTATTGGTCCAAACCTAATTCCAGCCAGGCTGCTTTCCATTTTTTTTTCTCCAGCAACTAAAAAAGTCAAATACAGATTGAAAATACATATATCCATAAATAGCTAAAAATAGAAGTTGGAGCAAAATTGATTATGTTTCAGATGAATCCCACAAAATAAATATTATAATCATATTAGATAAGGCTACAGTAAAAAATACATATACTAACATGAAATAAGTAGGAAAATTATCTTATCAAAGATAAATTATTTTAATTTTTAATACATACATACCTAATAACATCTCATCTAAACACTCAAAAGAAAAGTTAATCAAATTGGAGGAAGAACCATATGGTAAAACTTTGACAGTGGAACTATGATAGTACCCTTTCAGCTGTATACAAATCTACCTAAATATGAAATGAGTTAAGGACCTGAATAGAACTTTAGAAAAGTTGGAAATAATAGATCTCCAGCAATTATTAATTGATAATAAGAAGAAATTATATACCTCTCAGTTCCAGTGCCTTTACAAAAACTGAACCTGTATATTAGAGAAATATCATTTATTGATTATAGTGTAATATACATATATTTAATGATGAGAGAAATAATTTAAAAGTAAATGGAGACCAAATGATATCAGTTAAAAGAATAGGGAGAAAAAAAAGCAAAGAAAAATACTAATAATGAATATTGATAAAAACATTTAAAATATTATCAAGTAGACTATAGTAATATGCTAGAAAAATTTACAATACAACCAGATTGGATTTATACCAGGAATTCAGTGTTCATTCAACCTAAGAATGACAAGAAATAATAAATCATGTTAATAATATAAGTAATGAACATATATTATTATATTAATAGATTCTAAAAAGGATTTTTACAAAATCTAATACTCATTTCTATATAAAAAATAAAGCACCCCACAAATCATAGGAAGAAATGGACCTTTCCTTAATATGTTAAATAGCATTTATCTAAATCTAAAAACAAAGATTGTATATAATGGAGAAACATTAGTAGTCTTTCCACTGATATCAGGGGTAAAGAAAAGATGTTTATTATCACTAGTACTTTTAAAATAGTGCTAAAAATGATAAATGTAGCAGTAAGACAAAAAATTGAACAGAAAAATAGATGAAGGGAAAATAAAGTCATCACTTTTTTCAAATGATATAATGGTATACTTACATTACCCTAGAGAGTTAACTACAATTACTTGGAACAATTAACAACTTCACAGGAATCACAGGATATAAAATAAAACCACACAAATCATTAGCATTCCTATGTATAACTAGCAAAATTTAGCAAGACATAGGAAGTAGAATTCCAGTCAAAATAACCACAGCAGTGATAAAAAATACTCGAGAGTATATGTACCAAGGTTTATTCAAAGGATTACATTTATCTATCTATAAAAGATTCTTTGTAGAAATGAAAAGCAAACCTAAATAATTGCAGAAATATCATTTTTTCATGGGTAGGTCAAACCAATGTGATAAAATGACAATAATATGGAAATTAGTTTATTTATTCAGTGCTATACCAGTCACACTCTGAAAAGAACATTTTATAAAGGTAGAAAAAAACAATAATTAAATCCATATGGAGAAATAAAAAAAATCAAGAATCTCAAGGATAATGAAAAAAGTGGGAAAGGGATCCATAAGTAACATCTAAAAATAAAAAGCAGTACTAAAAGGTAGTAATCATTTAAAAAATGGTTTAAAACGATATAGATCAGTGGAACATATTCATATACAATATACCAAAGCATACAAACCCAACGGCATAGTGTTTGATAAACCCAAAGACTCTCATTACTAGAGAAAATTAATCAGTATTTGACAAAACTGTTGGGTCAACTGGACAGCAATCTGGAAGAAATTGATTTTAGACCAACACCTCACATCCTTACTACCAAGTTAAGGTTTAAATGAAATATAGCCTAGATATAAAAGGTCATGTCATAAACAAAGTAGAGGAGCAAGGAAAAATATACTTTTTATTTCTATGGGATAGAATGTTCTATGGGAAGAGTTTATAACTATGCAAGTGATAGGATCCTACTTGATACATTGATATTTTACTCTTCACCTCACCTCTGAAATGTTCAAACAATTCCTTCTGAGTCCAGCATTCGGGCTCGTCCTCCTATCAATAACCATCTTCTCTGCCAAAAAGCAGATAGGGAGCTCCATTATATATTCAGCTTTGATGAACATCATGGAATCTCTGAAAATGCTGAACTCAAAGACTGACTCAGAGCCTGGAAATGATTATCTCAAGATCACTGTTAATTACCTCCAAAAAATCACAGAAATTAAAAGCAGAAAAGGGATCCAGGGCCCCAGGTCCAAAGCTTAGTTGACCTTTTGGAGTTCCTGGTTTAGCTGCCATGTACCAGTAGACACCACGCTATTGGGGTGGGGGAAAAGGTGCCCCTCACTCATGAAGGTGAGGCAGCTGGTAGCACAATGGATAGAGCACTGAATCTAGAACTAGGAAGACCTGAATTCAAAATCAGCCTCAAACACTAGCTATGTGACCCTGAGAAAGTCACACGTCTCTTTACCTCAGTTTCTTCAACTGTAAGATGGGGATAGTAGCACTTGCCTCACAGGGATGTTTTGAGTACCAATTGAGGTAATATTTATAAAAAGTGCTCAGCACAGTTACTGGAATAAAGTAGGTGCTATGTAGATGTGTATTCCCTTCTCCTCATGTTCTCACAGGACAGCTATTTCCCATGTGGGAAGTTAAAAGAAAAGAGATGATGGAATCATCCCATTTTCATGTCCATTGAGTGGGCCAGTCCCATCTGACACGGCTTTGATGTAGGGTCTCAAGACCATCAGCCCATATAGGATGAGAATCAAATGACCACACAGTGTTTTCTACACAAGAGCTGAGCATATATTAACTTGGAATACAGGAATTGACCGGTCAAATTAGTGCTCAGTATATGGCACACAACACTCATAATACTTTGGATTAAAAATTTTTCTTTCTGTATATTCCACTCATTTTCTCTTAAGTCTGCTCTCTGGGACTACTTAGAGAACATCTAAAAACCTTCCTATACACCACAACATCCTTTCAAATACTTGAAAGGACCTATCATTTCCCTCCTACTCTTCTCCAGACTAAACATCCTCAATTTTATCAACTAATCCTCATATGATGTGGTTTCTAATCCTCCTTCTATCATTGACACTCTCTTCTGGATGTGCTTCAGTTTCTCAATGTCCTTCCAAAAATGTGGCACACAGAACTAAATGTAATACTTCAGATATGGTCTGAAGTGTTGATTTGTCACTTCCTTTGTTCTAGCACTTATAATTTTATTACTTCAGCCTAAGAGCCTGTTACTTTTTTTTGTCTATCAAATCATATTGTTGACGCATATTGAGCTTGAAATCCAGTAAAACCCCTAGGGTTTTTTATACATACACTGTTGCCTAGCAATGCCACCCCCAGGCTGTAATTACAGAATTGATTAGTTTAAAACACAAATGTAGGACTTTGTATTTTTCCTTCTTAAGTTTTACTTTATTAGGTTATACCCATGGTTCTAGATTGTCAACACTTTCTTGGGTAGTCATTGCTATCCAGCATGTTTGCCCCTCCCAACTATGTATGATCTGCAAATTCAGTAAGTATGCCATCCATGCCTTTGTCCATATGCAAATCATTGATCAAAAGTTTGAGCAGAATGGGATCAAAGACAGATCCCTGGGGCAGTGCAGCTCAGGCTTACATGGAAACATATAGCTTAAACATAGTATATAGAGGGTATTCTTTAGACAAGGATTGGATTAGGTGACCTCTAAATTTCAGTTCTGAGATTCCATGCTTCTGTGATTTTACAAACTGCTTTGTGTGTATTGTAACACTTGCCAGAATCTTTAAGGGTCTGAAGCAGAGATTCTTAACCTTTTTGTGTCATGGAACCCTCTGGCAATCTAATTAAGCCTACAGACCCCTTATCATAATGCTATTTTAAATGTATAAAATGAAATACATAACATTACAAAGGAAACCAATTAAATTAAAATTCAGTAAAATTTATACATAAAGCATATGTGTTATATATGTATATATATACACTATATATATTTGTGTGTGTATATATACATTTTATATTTATTTATGTGCATATATGTGTATGTATACATAAATATATATGTATTGTGTATATATATACATACATATACATACACACATATATGTATATGTGTGTGTGTGTGTGTGTGTGTGTAATTATATTATATAATATATATATATATATATATATTATATATATTTTTTTTTTTTTTACATATTCTAGTGTAAGAATGCCTGATCTAAATTGTGGCAACCAATTTTCCATTGTAGCTAAGGATAGTACGGGCATAAAAAGAATTATGGTGGATTTCTGTTATCCGTAAGTAAGCATTTAATGACAATATTAAACAGTTGACCAAGTTATTGAAAAAGACTGTAGAGTCTCCTTTTCATAATCAAAGGATGGTTACTGAAGATCTAGAAATGGAAATAGTGATCCTAAAAAGTTGGTCCAGCTTCAACGAGAATAGATTATGCCAAACAACCCCCCTCCACTCTCTCTCTAATTAACTGTCAGATCAAAGGAATGTTACACATACAGTTTACCTACATTTCAGCAAAACATTTGGCAAAGTCTTTCATGCTTTCATGTGATGCATGTAGACAAGAAGGATATGAATTAGAAGGCAATGTAGGAAGATTTGGAATTGGTTGAATTGACTGGACCCAAAGAGCAGTCATTAATGGGCTAATGTAAACTTGTAGGGTCTCTAGTAGGCAGCTTCAGGAATCTATGCTTGCATCTATGCTGTTTATCAATGATCCAGATAAAGGCAAAGAGAGCATCTTTGTCAAATTGGCAGACAACCCAGAGGCAGAAGGCATAGCTGTAACACATTGGATGGCAAGCCAAGAGTCACAAAAAACATCAGTAGAACATTGGACTACATTTGGTCATAACATTTCATAGAGATAGAATATGTTTGGTTTCAGAATTCAACTTAGCAAGTATGAACTGAGGTAGATGTGGCTAGATAAGTTTGTGTAAAAAAGATTGGACTGGGAAGGTTAGGCATTCAATATGAATCAACAGTGGTACATGATAGTCATAGAATCCAGAACTGGGCAGGAGAATACAGGTCCTGTTGTATTCTGCCTTGTTAAGACCACATTTGGAGGATCATGTTTAATCCTGAGCTGGCACAACATTATAGGAAGACAACATCCTGAGCATGGTGAATATGATTAAAAAGGACCTGAAGATAATTTCATAAGAGGTTTGGTCAAATAAGTAAGCAGTATTTATCTTGGAGAAGAGAAGGCTTAGAGAGGGCATGATAGCTGTTTCAAGGTTTTGAAGGGTTGTCACATGGAAAAGGCATGCTTGTTCCAGAGGACACAACTAGTAATAACGCATAGAAGATGCAGAGTCATATTTTGGATTAATGATAGGAAAAAAAAAAACCTTAGCCATTACGGTTGCATAAAAATGGAATGGCCTACTTTGGGAGATGGTGGCTTTCTTTTCATTGGAAGCCTTCAAAATGAGGCTGGGTGACCATGTGTTAGAGATATTATGGAGGGGATTTTTGATCTTCTATGGTTTGGACTGCATGGCCTCTAATGTCCTTTTAATTTTGATATTCCATTATTATATAGCAACTTAAAATATGTTATCATCTCCTGAGGATGTTTTAGATATGATACCACCTATAATCCATATGATACACCATATTGTCTCCTTTGAGAATCCTTTCCTTCATGACTATTAATAAAAGAGCATTTATTTATTTGTTCATTTAAAAGGCAACAATGGGTTACAACACTGCTTTAAACTTTCAGATGCGCAAATAAAGGGATCCCAGCTGGTTTCTTTATTTTCAAGTAACTACAAAGGCAACAGCAGAATTTTGGCTTCTTGGAATTTTCCTTTGAAAATTCTCACAACCATGTGTGGTTGCAATCTGGCATTTTCCCTTTGCCTGTTTTGTGGAAATTTATACAAATTTCTAGTGCTCAGTTTGAGTCACATATCATTTCGGTTTTTACTTACAGTAGTTTTCTCTGAGTAAATTCCTTATACTCAAAGGAGCTTCAAACAAAGGCTGGATGACCACTTGTTGAGTGTACTATAGAGGAAATTATTTTTTCAGTTGGGTATTGAATTAGATTGTCACTGAAGTCTCTTCCTATTTAGAAATACTGTGGTTCTTTCATATTGCTAGCATGGGACAGCACCACCTGAATGCTGCCTCTTTGGAAGAGACCTGAATTTGAATCCTAGGTCTTATTCTTGCTGGCTGTGTGACCTTGGACATTTCATTTAGCCTTTCTGAGCCTCAGCTTCCTAATTTGTAAAAATGAGGATAAATTACACTACCTTCATCATCAATAGGGCTGTTGTGAAGAAAGCACTTTGTAAATCTTACAGCCGTACACAAATATGACTTTTTACTATCACTAATCTTCATTTGTGAGCCCAGGCCTGTCTGTCATTTGAGACCAATTTTAGCTTCCAACAGTCAACGATTTTATACAGTGCCCCAAAGGTTCTAGTGCTTTAGCAGCTTAAAACTACACTAAGACTTTTGGGAAACCTTATCAAACAGTAGTTGGCCTGATTATTGGCTATGGAAACAAACCTGACCAGAGAAATCTTGGGAGCTGTCATCCATTTTGAGTCCAATTTCATTCTCTGCCTGCTCAGAGGACATAGCATTGTCCTCCGAGTTTGAATCAGGTTTTCTGGGGTGCAGCCATTGCTCTAGCAAAACACATGGCTGTTATATACCACAAGAGGCAGGGCTGGCAAGAGCACACAATAATGGAAATTCCCATGCAGTGAGAAAGGGGAAGCCTTATGGAGACAGTAGGAAGTGAGACTGGGAATAAGAAAAAAAAAAACAACAAAATCCAAGTGCCAGACTAGTAGGTTCATGGAGACTATAGAAGATGCGATATTCAAGGTGGGAGGATGAAGGTTGAATTAATGGGTCACTTGCTTTTCAGAGTTTAAACCTGAGAGAATTTGCTGATGATGAGAGGGACAAAATGCTTTTTGCCACCGCTTCATGGATCCATATAGCTTCTATTTGGGATCATTTAAAAGCTAGGACAAACTTGCCCATCTACTGAAAAATCTCTGAGATGGAAATTAAAAGCTTCATAGAGAGACTCCATTGGCACAACTTGACCTCTTGGGATCCCTTCTGCTGATTCCAAACTTTCCTTGGCTGTTGG
This sequence comes from Phascolarctos cinereus, assembly GCF_003287225.1. Taxonomy (NCBI): domain Eukaryota; kingdom Metazoa; phylum Chordata; class Mammalia; order Diprotodontia; family Phascolarctidae; genus Phascolarctos; species Phascolarctos cinereus. The sequence goes on from NW_027555500.1 coordinate 19,066, forward strand.
ATTGCAACCCTTTACTAATAGCAATTGAAATTTATATATGGCTGAAAGGTTTGCAAAATTGTACATGTAATGGGGGAACGGCCAATTCTTTAGAACATTCTCATATATGCCCTTTTGGTAAGTTAAACAGAATATACACAGATATTTCCCCATCTGGTTCCAATGCAATGTATAAAACTTTAGATACTTCCAGCCATGCATGACCTAGGGGCTGGCTCTGTGTGATGACAGAAAATTTTCTAATTGACTGAACAATGATTGAGGAATGAGCATTTGAGTACTGAGACCTGCATTGAGTACTGAGCATAACTGTTTTCATATCAAAGGAAAGACCTGGAGATTTCTCAGTCTCTTTTCATTTCTGATCCTGAGTGAGGCAAGAACTACTATGAACTGTTGGACCTGGAAGCAGCAGCAAGCTGCATTCCCCCATCTGGATTTCATTTGTCCATGAGCACATGACACCTCAGTTTCATGTGTTTGTTCTTCCTTGGTCTTAGGTGAACGAATATCCAGATGCAAGTTTGTGAGTTGGGAGGTCCCTTAGTACCATGAGGTTCCATTGGCAATAATAGTAGGTACACTGACTAGTGCTTGGTCATTTCCAGACTCCATGTAGACCACTACCATCCCTTGTTTACTGAAAATATTACCTGGGATATATAAAAATAATTAATTAGCTCATAGCTGGCAAAGTAATTATATTTTAGTCTAATTGATCTCATTTTGCAGAATCTAGTTCATTAGTGAGATATGGAAAGCGTCCTAGTCTCATCAGGTACACATGGATTTTTCTCTCAGGCTGGATTTCAGAGGACTCTGCACTTCCACAGGAGAAAAGCATTAAGAATGAGGAAGAAGGACAGCATGTTCATTCAATCATGTAACTGTGGTCTGAATCTGAAGGAATTAAGAATGATATACTGTAGAACTATAGACATTTTGTCCCTTAGGTTTCCAATTTTTGAAGTACATTTGATGTCCCCTATTATAGTTAAAATACTTTGTGGTAGAGTAGAGAAAAATCGATTTGGAGTCAGGGGACTTGCATTCATATCCCAGCTCTTCCACTTAGTACCTCTATGAGTTTAGGCAAGTCACTTTGGCTCTGCAGCCCTTAGTTTCTTCATCTATGAAATAGGGAGTTTGGGCTCAGGCCACTGATGTCCCTTCCTGATTAAATCAGTGATTCTCTAACCTGAGAGATGTTCTTGAGAGATATTTCTTAAAGTTCCTGTCCAATCCCATTTGCAATTAAACTCAAGTTCTAGTTCCTACATGAAGTCTGTCTGGATTTCCCCTTTTCTTAGAGCTTTCCCCTGAAATTACTTTATATAGATTTTGAATTTACCTATTGAGCTCTGCACCATAGAAGGAAAATGGAAAACCATTCCAGTATCTTTGCCAAGAAAACCCCATGGACTGTACTGGTGTGATATGGTCCATGGGGTCGTAAAGGGTGAGACATGACTGAACAACTGAACAAGAACAACATGAGCTCTTTGTTCTTTTTCCTCAGTATTCCTTGGAGAGACTGTTTCTACTTTGACTCTTTGTAATCCCATCATCCAACACAACTAGCACATAGTAGGTACACAACAAATAATCTGTTAAATTATTTAATTGAGTCTGTCCAGATGAGTTACTTCTGCAGGTGACCAAGATTTATGTTGATGCTTACTGACTTAAAAGCATGACCTTGTGTTTTATATCTGAGGATGCATTCTATTCACAACTTTTAGCCCTCTGTGTGCTAACTATGGTCATAAATATGCAGCATAAGTTATATCAATACAATTAGCTTTCTTGAAGGTATTTTGTCTGGCTCTCTTTGTTTTTATCATGTTGTAATTGTGCCATATTCATTTGTATACATGTTGTAACTCCTCCCTCCCCCAACCCCCACAATATATTATCTTTAAGGCAGAGACTGATTTTTTTTTACCCCCAGCACCTTGTAGTGTAATGCTTTGTACAGAGTATGCACCTAATATATACTTATTGAATTCAACTAGCTGAAATATGAAAACTCAAACAATGAATTTAGCGTTGCTTTTCACTGAATAAGCTGATTTATTGATGGGATCTGTTGTTTGCTTTGGCACTGCATAGATATCACTATAGATAGACATGATTTGCAGACTGATACAAAGTGGGGAGAGTACATGATTAGAATGTCTAACTGGAAGAGGAAAAATCATAGCTGGAGGAGGAAACATGGTACTGTACCAATCATCTATCTCTGGAATGGCAAAAATCATCCCTTGTAATATGGACTACAGGAATTCAGAGATTTTTTCTGTCATAAGCAGTAACCATAATGGGACCAAAAGGCCCAATGATAAGTTTTTCACTTACTTGGGACAAGCTTACTTGTCTGTCTTCCCCTCTCTTCTGAAGCCCAAATCTATTTTTTGTGATTAAAACCATCTTAATGTGCGTTGCAAGCCTGCACAGCTCAGAGATCATTTGTAGGATGCAGAAAGCATAGATGCCTTTTGGTTGTTGGATAGGTGGATACTAATTATTAAATCAAGGATAGCTGCCTGGGGCATGATTGTCAGGGGTGTAAGACATCTTCCTGTCCCACCACCCAAACTCTTTGCCACTTGCTCATTAATCCCTGAAAATCTTGGAAGAAAAGCATGAATAAACCTTATTAATAATTCACACCTTAATGCAGATGCATTCTTCCCTGACAATGTTTGGATGGAGCTTGTAGAAGATAGAGAGGAAGGAGAGAACAAGGTCACTGGTCACCTGAGGGGAGGATTTCATAGGATCTAGAGTTGGAAAGGGTCATCTAGGGTCATCACCTGGCCTAACCCACTTATTTTATAGATGGAAAAACTAAGGACAAGAGAGGCAAAATTACTTACTTAAGGTCATACAGGGACTGAGTAAAGAGGAGAGATTTTCATGGGAAGGCTGAGACATTATTAAATACTTATTAGATCAGACTACTGGATTTAGGACACTGGAGACAAACTTGGCCTATGTCATAATTTTACCTTGGGTTGGTTTCATATATGATAATTAGCATGATTGCTTTGGAAACTCCTGCATGATTTCCATTGCACACAAACCATGTGCATGGTGCACAAAGTGGAACTTAGTATTTCTAGACTATTTTGTTCTATTTATTTACTGTGGCAGTCTAAGCCAGCTATCTGTATACCCTTCTTTATTTACTTATTTTTATTTTTTACAACGCCTCCTGCAGAGTTTATTTTTCTAGTTACACATCAAAGGGGAACCATACGTTAAGAGATATTCCCTTTGCTCCTTAAATTGACATTTCTAATATGTTTATACAGCTCAGGTGAGAGTTCTTACTTAGAACTCACACAAATGTATGCAAAGGAAAAATAGGAGACTTCAGGTCTGAAAGAAGTCTTTAGATGTATGTGTCTCAAATGAGTGCCATCCCTCCCTCCCTCCCCTTCCACCTCCACCATGACCCAAAATGTTCCCAGAAAATAGTCATGACTTCCAGGTGGTAATGAGTGGGAACATGTACCTTCATGGATTGGGAGGTGGTCTGAACAAGACCAGATATGGCACATAAAACACCCAGTCAGTTTTAGGTTGTAACATAGTTCTTGGACATATGGGCAAAATTTTCTTGCCCTGAAATGGAAGAGATTATATATGTGACTATATTTATTCCCCCAAACAGGATTTCTTAATAAAGTTTACTTCAGTTCTGAAACAACTACACTCACTGGAACTATAGATTGAAATAGTAAGAGAAATTTAGGTCTTTTATCCTCCAGAGATACTAAAGCACATTGCACAAATTCATTGGTCATGGTGAGTGATGGTCAAGCAGGGAGAATGGCATCATATGACAGCACATTCTTTTAAGATCTCTATAAGGTGATCTTAAAGAACTCAACAAAGTATCTTTTGTCCCTAGTCAGATTTTCTGAGAGTTAATGGAGATCCTTAGGTAGCTGAATAACCATCACCTTACTTACCTTTGCACAGGTAATCTTCCATTTCGGGGATGCTGTCCCTCCCATCTCTACCTCTTCAAATCCTTAGAATCCTCCAAAGCACAACTGAACTTATGTCTCCCTATTTGTCCCAGGTTGTAATGCTCTTACACTTTGAATAACTTTGTATATACTTTGATTTTTCTTATTTGAGTACTTGTTGCATCCAGGTAATAGAATGTAAACTCTTTGAGGCCCAAGACTATTTCTTTTCTTTTTTTTGTACTTGCATCTCTGGTGCCTAGCATAATTTCTGGTGTATAGTTAGTGCTTAATAAGTGTTTGCTGAATTATTTCCTAGTAAGACTCACGAGCATTTTAGGGAACGCTTTTAACCCTAACCTCTCTTCCCTACAGGGTCATATTTGTTCCTGGAACAAAGCTCTATCCATGGCTCTGAAGGATGATGTGGGGAGAGTGATGCTGGCTGCTTATGCAAGTGGTAATGAGGTAGCAAATCACCTCATTTTCCAGCAGCCTCAGACACATTCCCTTAAGATAATCTTATTCATATGCTAGTAAAGTGATGGAGAGTCTTTATTGCTAGTGCCTGAGAAGCAACTGGCTGCAAGGAAGACATCCTTCCTTAAATTACACACAAGTTTGTTCTATGGGAAAATTCCAAAGTAGAAGCATTAATAAATGGGGAAGTGTTCAAGAAGACAACCATGATGGTGAAAGGCCTCAAGTTCATGCCAGACCAAGAATGGTTGAAGAAACTGGGAAGGTTTAGACTGAAGAAGAGAAGTCTTATAATAAATGTATTCAAATAGTTAAAGGGCTATCATATGGAAAGTGAACTACATTTTTTACTCTGTTTGGGTCTGAAGGCAGAACCAGGAGAGATATGTGAAAGTTTTGAGACAAATTTAAGATTGTTGTTGGGAAAAACAAACAAGTTAAAATTTCTGAGTAATTAGAATTGTCCAAAAGTTAGATGAGGTGCATCAAAAAATGGTGGGTCCCCTTCTTTGAGGATCTTTGAATACAGGCAAGACAAGAACATTTGGGTATGATATAAAGGGGATCCCTCTCATGTATGAATAGGACCAAGTGGCATCTGAGCATCCTTCCAAAATATAAACTTCTGAGATTCTATGTGGCCCAAAGTAGAGCTTTCTTCATTTTTATAAATGGAAGACCATTTTGCCCGTGCCTGCATAAAAAGAAGGGGCAACTGAAAATTTTAATAGTTAATTCCCACAAGGGCTTTAAATTGCAAACATACTCTATATCTTCTTTTCTTCTTATTGAGTATGTGTTGCATCCTGCTAATAGAATGTGAACTCTTTGAGGCCAAGACTATTCCTTTCTTTTATTTTTTTGTAATTGCATCTCTGGTGCCTAGCATAATTTCTGGCATATAATTAGTTTTTAATGTCCAGCTATTGAGGCTACAACAGTGTTATACAGATACCCTTTGCTCATGGTACCATCACACTGCTATAAATGCATTGGGAATGTCTTACACCCAGAACAAAGTCCTTCACGTGCTGAGAAAGTCAAATCACATATGTATCTTGTGTTGGAAGGAACCTTGAAGAGTACAGGGTAATAGGTTGGTGATCCAGTACCTAGCACAGTTCTTGAACAAAATAAGAGCTTAATACAGGCATGACTGAATAGAATCTTAGAGTCTATTTAGACCAATTATTCTACAGAGAACATGTACTTTTTACTTCCAAAAAGTCCACACTTTAGTCACATCATTTATTAAATGGTGACCTGGACAGACCTTACAAACTTACAAGCTTGATCACATCCTGAACCAGCAAGCCTCCAGAACACTTAAGACTCTTAAAGTTTTCTGGGGTTTTCAGGCTATTGTTGGTGATATATAACCTACTTTTATGACTCATTAACCCAGCGCTAGATTGTTGTCAAAAAATCACCTGTTCCATTGGCTGCCATTTAAAAAAAATGGTTCATTTGGATCACCACCTATTTTGTCTCTAACTATAGTGAACTTTTATAGTACAAGTGGATGCCTGTAAAGCTATGGAAGGGAAAGTATTATTCACTTTGCTCAAAATGACCTAGCTCAGTTCCAACCATATGCATACTTCTCTGGCAAAGTCATTTCTACAAAGCAAAATGTTACTATTCGATAAAAGGAGTTCCTGGCAATAAAAGACTTATCACTACTAACCTGAGGGGCTTGTAATAACTAAGAACAACACCTAGCATTTATGTAGCATCTACTATATGCTAACCACTGTAACACAGGGAAATAGGTGCTATTATTATTTCCATTTTACGGGTGAGGAACTGAGGAAAATGGAGCATAAGATTTATGCAGGGTCACACTGCTAGGAGTTATTCCTGGTCAGATTTGAACTCAGATGTTCCTTACTCCAGGCCCAGGGCTCTTTCCACTGTACCACCTAGCTGCCTCAAGTAAGCACCAAAAAATAGTTTTTTTCATTCACTCATTAATTTGTTATCTGCAAGGTTTCTCTGTTTGCTTTTTTTGTTTTCCATCTCTGGCTATTTAATATGTACTCTGGCCACTAATGTGGCCACACCTAGGAGCTTGACATCCCTAGCCTTTTTCTGTTGTCCTTCCAAGGTAATATTATATCAGACATTTATGCCTTCCTGTCTGGCTCCTTCCTCAACTACAGTCTCCAAGTTTTCTCTCGAATAGGTCATTAGGCCTGGAGTATTTCAGAGCTCTGTTTAAGTGGGTATGGAGGAGTCTATATTGTTTCTTGTCATTTTGAGATTCCCCAGGAGCTAGCTGCAGCTATTTTTGAAAGGCCCATCTCTTCTGTCCACAAGGATTGGCTCAGTGCTTCTGCATCTTCTCCCTACACACAATTGTTTATCCTCTTCAATGTGGCTGGGAGAATGTGCTGCTCTCATTCCATTTTATGGGGTCAGATTGGGATGCTGAGATGGAGGGGGGAGAGGGATAGAATCCATCTCAGATAAAGCTTTAAAGTGGTGCTGGTGCAGGTTGTTTAAAATCCTCCTTTGCTCACATTAATCCCATCTTCTTTTGTAACATACTTATTTGTGTTCATTTTTTATTCCCCTGTTTCCCCCCATTAGATGGCAAGCAATTTGAGGGCAAGGACTGTGTTGTTTTGCACTTTAAATGTCCCGAGCCTTGAATGATGCCTTACCCATATGGAAGCATTATTTTAAAAATTTAATTGAATGCTCCCAATTTGCTTAGATAAAGTAAATCAATTGGTGTGTGTGCCAAAGTAGAATTTAAGGAACTGAATTTCTTCCTTAATATTTGCATAAAGAATACATTTGCTAGTCCTTTTTACTGCACTAAAGAGAGCAAATGACTTTAAATAATTGGTCTGTAATTGAGTGATACATTTCTTTGTATTAGTCCCCAGTGATTTTTTCAAATGCTGAGTTCTCTTGATGTTCAATTTGTTCTACTTGACAATGCTACCTAAGGCCCAGCTCTTTCTAAAGCTGCCTGACCTTGCTTATGAAAGGCAGGAAGGCTTCTATAACATACACAGGCTGTGGCATGTAGTCAAGGGATACAGCCTGAGGCACAAAGGGGGAAAAAGCCATGTTGTGCCCCATTCCAAGAAAAGCTAGTTACTGTTTTGATAACAGCAATGTCCTTTCAGTTCAAAGTTACCAGCTAACAAAACAAGTTGCTCTCCACAGCAGACTAACTCCTTTCCATCACAGAGAAGCAAATCCTAGTGTAACAGAGTCCAAACAGCCCAAATCATAAAAATACATTTACAGAGAAAACAGAGCACATAATGTGCAAGCAGAAACTAGCATCAAACAAAGCTTCTTCAGTGTGAAGGGAAAAGAAATAAATACCCACTGTGGACTGTTCACACCCTTTTAATGCCTAAAGTTTTGTGAAAGTGATACTATAACCTGTGCTCAGAGGAAATGAAATGTTAGAAGACAATACATGAATGAAAGGAGGGAGGTGTTGGAAATCAATCATATATCATAACAAACTAAAGAATGGTCCTTTCCTTCCCTCATATTTGTTAAAGGGTTAGCAAAGCTTTTGAATTCTTTTTTTGTAAATCGACAGTGTGGTTCAGTTGCAACTTTGCTGACTCTGGAGTCAGAAAATCTTGGTTCAAGTCTTTATTTACTTGTATCATAACCTCCCTAGCCTCTAGTGTCTTCATCTGTTAAGAGACAGGGCTGGAGTGGAAGTCCTCTAAGGTCACTTGAGCCTTTAAAACCTATCTTCCTATGATATTTGTGAAGGAAGAATAATTGTTTGGCATGAGATCCAACTAGAACCTCCAAGTCTTTTTTTCAAGGAAATATGAAATCAGAGAACAATGTGGGTGGGCCTATGGACCCAGAATGTCTTACTGACTCAACTCTGACTTTTTAAATTAGCAAAAGAACTTAAGTGGCTTCATTATTTATTTACTTTTTTTTTTTTTGCTGTAGCTTTTGTGAAACACCTGACAGTAACAAAGGAAGACTTTCTTGTTGATTAAATCAGGGTGGTCACTGCCTCCTCTCTCTGTATCTTATTCTGTTTATCATATTGCATAGTAGGCATTTAATAAGTACTTAATTGACTGACATTTCTAGCAGCTAAAGCAGAAAAGAAATACACACACACACATATACATTTAATCTAATAAAGGATGCCTTAAAATGGGCAGATGGCAAAATCCGTATATTTGTTTAAAATTATTGAAATGTTAGTATTCTATTTGTAAATATGCAAAATAATTTGTTACCTATGCCAGTGAGTATTCAATAATACAATGGACAATTGCTATGATAATCTACTTCACCAGATGCTTGGCAGAGAATTGAGAAAAAACCGGTTTAGTGAAAAACGAAAGTTGGAAAGCAAGGAGATAATTTTAAATGTGTGGAGGGAACTCAGAAGAATAGGGAATGGCTCTGAGACTGTATATTCTTTTTTCCTAAATTGTCTTCATAGGATCTTGTTTGAGATATTGGATTTAAGCTCTGAAAGAAAGATTAGACACTCAACAAATTTTATTCAATTTCAGCACTTTTAAATGCTTATACTAGAGATATACAGGATTTAAAGAAATAACAGTCCCTACCCTCAAGGAGCTTACATTCTACTAGAGTAAAATGATCTAGTAACAAGATGTCAACAAAGAAGATATTTACATAAAAATGATCTAGAATAATGTAAGGAAGGAGAACATACTTTTGGCTGTGGGGCATTTGGAAAGATTTCATGGAGGAGATACTTGAACTGAATCTTGGAAAAAAGTAGAGAAAGAAGGAAAAGAAGACAGAATGTATTCAGTGATATGGAAGCCCATACATGTGAGTGCAAGTGGGAGATGTCATATTAAATTTGGAAAAAATTAGTTGGGATTTAAAATGTTTGAAGGGGAACAATGTGAAATAACAGGATAAGGTAAATACAGATTATGTATGGAAGGTTTTATTTCAGACTAAGCAAATTCATATTTATCTTTTAGTAACAGGGAGCTATTGGAGGTTTTTGGTTTTTGTTTTGTTTTGTTTTGTGTTTTTTTCAAGGTCATGATATGGGCATATCCAAATATCCAGAAGATTATTTTTGGTAACCATGTGAAGAATGTATTGGACTGAAAAAGCGAAGGCAGGGAAATGAGTTAACTATCTATTACAACAGTCTAGGCAAGTGGTCCCTGAAGTAGAGTAATAACAGAGTGAGTAGAATGAAGAAATTGGATTCAAGACATGTTGTGGAGGCATAATGGACAAGACTTGGCAAAGAATTAGTTATGTGGATGGCTATGACAGAGTACTAAGGGGAGGGAAGAATTAAAGATGACTGACTCTAAGGATTCTTATCTGGTTCACTTGGAGGATGGTGGTAACATTAAGAGAAAAGAGAAGTTTAAATTATACTAAGTTTGATGTGTTGTTAGGAAGAGAAAAGAATAAGCATTTATTTAGGGCCCACTATGTGCCAGGCACTGTGCAAAGTGCTTTAAAAATATTATTTCATTTGAATCAGGAGAGGTAGACACTGCTATTAGCCCTATTTTATGGTTGAGAAAACTGAAGCAAACAGAGGTTAAATATCTTCCCCAACGTCACATAGCTAGTAAGTGTCTAAGATCACATTTGAATTCATGTCTTCTTGACTTCAGGTCCAGTACTCTATCCATTGCACCACTTAGCTGAGATCTGGGTGGAAAAGTCACAATTGATGGAGTATTCAGGGCTGTACTGGGAATTGTATGAATAGACATGATAATCGAAACCATGGAATCAGATGAAATCACCAAGGAAAAGATCATATAATGAGAAAATAAGAGGGCTTAGAATGAAGCCTCATAGAAGCAGAAAAACATTTAACCAGTAAAAGAGACAGAGAGGTAATGGTTCAAAATGAAAGGGAACCTGGAAATAGCAGTGTCATGGAGCCAAGGATGGAGGAAATGGTCAATATCATTATACTGTAGAAAAGCCATGGAGGAAAAGGTCTGAAAAAAGCCCACTGGATACAGCAATTAGGTCATTGGAGGTATGGAATAAGAAGTAGCTGGCATTAGAAAGCGGCCTAGTGAAGTGGAAAACATCTCCAGGAGTAAGCCAATTTTCAGTTATTGCTGGAAGATAGAGGGAAGAGATGCTATCTGCATGCAGAGAAAGAACTGATAAATAGAAGTATGTGTAAAATAATTTTACACACACACACACACACACCTGACATACCTATTTGTGTCTAACGGTAGCCATTTCTAGGGTCAAGGGAAGGAAGAAAAAAGAAAATTTACTTGATAACTTTGTTGTATATTTGGGAGAAATAACAAGTTGTGTATGGTAGATTTGCAATATCATAAGCAATAATCTTTTTTTATTGTACTGTGTTAGGGAAATGTTTGTTTTGTTCCATGAATTGAAAATGAAATAAATTTGTAATAAAAAAATTGTGATGGGAAAGAAGCTTTACAGAGGATATATTGAATTAGGTTGAGCCCCTTTACTTACTCTCTCATATGGATCAATTCTCTTATACAAAAAGTAAGACAACTGAGGCCCAGAAAAGGTTTCTGACATTTGTCAGTCCTTTCCAGTCATCTAATACAAGAAAAATCATTAATATCGCCACAGATGATTGAAGTCACTTTATTCTATTGCATTTGGCAGTTAACCAGAACCTAATTCATTGTGATACATGGAGAAAAGGGAGGGTACATTACAGCTTTGTTTAAATAATTTAATTTATAATATTTTATGGATGAGAGATTTCCATTGGTTTTGATGAGGAAACTCAAAAGCCTTGCTATAAAGCTAGCTTATACATACATACATACATATATATATATATATTATATATATATATATATATATATATATATATATATTATTATATATATATATATATATATATATATATATAATACATATATATATATATATATATACATACATATATAATTTTAAAGTTTGCAAGACTTTACATATATTATCTCATTTGACCCTTACAGCACTAGGAGGTAGGTACTATTGCTATCCCCACTTTACTGAAGCAGAAACTGAATCTGAGAGAGATGAAGTGACTTTTTCCAGGGTTGCACAGGATTCAAACTTAAGTCTTCCTCACTCTTAAGTCTACTACTGTACCAGAAGCCTCTGTGAAGATAGCTTGATGAAAACTGAGGTCGTTTAGCTTGGAGAATAGAAGAGTTGGAAGTCACAAGGTAGTTACTTTTTTGTTTTTTTATTTTATTTTATTTTATTTTAGGCAATTAGAGTTAAGTGACTTGCCCAGGTCACACAGCTAGTAAGTGTCAAGTGTTTGGTCTGAGGCTGAATTTGAACTGAGGTCCTCCTGACTTCAGGGCTGGAGTTCTATCTACTGCACCACCTAGCTGCCCCAATAGTTACTTTTATATATTTAACTTAGAGGCACAATATGGTTGTTTTTATATATTTAGTGGAAATTCATTTGAAAGAGAGATTTGAGTTGTTCAGTTGGCACTGAGGGGCAGAAATGGGTTGGATGTACAGATATTAAAGTGAGGAAAATTTTGGCTTGCTCTAAGAAAAACAACAACAACAACAACTCTCTATTTCTTACATTCAGAAATGGAATGGGTTGGCTTAAGAAGTGATGGCTTTTCTTTTCACTGGAAATATGTAAGAAACTAGATAGAAACTTGTTGGGGATCTTTTTTGGAATTCATGCTCCAGATGGGGTTGGACCAGATGACCTTTGAGGTTCTTTCTGGCTTAAAGATCCTAAAATTTGAGACATCCAGAATAATATTTTAAAGTAGCTACCTTTTTTTAAAAAGTAAGAATTTTATGCCTGTGAATGAATGACAACAGGCTGGGCATTATACAAATTAAGTTAATTATATACTATCCTACACTCTAGGGAGCTGGTGGCAAAGTGGATCATACCAGGCTTGGAAAAAGGAATACCTGAGTTCACATCCAACCTCAGACACTTATTAGCTGTGTGATCCTGAGCAGGTCATATGACTTCTGCCTGCCTCAGTTTCCTCAACTATAAAATAGAGATAATAATAGCACCTACGTCTCAGGGTTGTTGTGAGGATCAAATGAAATAATATTTGTAAAAAGTGCTTAGTACAGTGCCTGGCACGTAGAAGGTTCTGTATAAATGCTTATTTTCTTTCCTTTACCTTCACTTCTAAATGCTTCTCATGTAAAAAACATCCCAATATCAAGACTGCTATACTTATAATGAATAATTAAAATACCCAATAGAATAAAGAAGTATGAACAAATAATTAGGAAAGTGGTTATTTATGTGGTCAAGAATGGAATTATGGAAGGTATGTACTCAGGGCAAGTAACTGAATTGGTTTTCCATCTTACAAAATGTCTTACAAAATGTTTGTACTCTGTCTGTGACTGTGGTTTCTTAAAAGCTTTTGCTTTGTGTTTTAATGGCCTACAACAGATAGACTGACTAATAGGATGTGGTTGTGTTTCTTAATTGTAGATTTGGTCTATCTGGCCACATCATATCGCTCTTTATCAATTAGTATAGTTTAGTATAACTAAAAGACGCCCAAGAAGGAATCACTGATCCTCTTTAGAATGCCACCACACAAACTGAGGGCAGACCGTGCCATTCTGTGGAAATTCTCACCTGAGAGAAAGAGAAAATTAGATTTGTAAAGTGGTTATCAGCAGTGTCAGGGGTAAAGTTTTGTTAGGGGATAAAATGATTGTGTAGCCAGATAGTTGTTATCAAAAGAGGCTAGCTATTGAAAGTTCTGAAAGGAAATTCAACAACTTCAACTCCAATAATTTCAACAAATATTTATTAGGCACGTGCTGGCTACAAAACAATGTGCTAGATACTAAGAAACAGAAAGATTAAATAAGAAATAGTCTCTATCCACAGGATCTTCAAGTCTAGTAGGGATATAACATAAATAGTACATATGTTAGAACATATTATAATATGATAAAGACAAATAGAAGCAGCATGATGGTGGCTGGCTTTAGGGAGGAACAGGCCTGAGATTACGGCCAGCCTTTGTCCATATAAGCTATGTAGCCAATAGATATTGCTAAAACTCAGTTTACCATCAGCAAACCCTCTAAGACCATAAACTACAGAGGAATTATTGATTTACATCTGTGGAGGAGGTTTCTACACCTTGTTGACAAAAAAAAAATCACCCCACTAACCAAAGGAAAGAAAGGAAATTGAAGAGGTTCTCACAAAGTGAGGTGAAGGAAAGTTGTATTACTTCTTCAAAGTTCACCAACAAAATACAGAGTACTACAATACCATAGGAAAAGATAGGATAGGATACAGTACTATATGATAGTATATGATACAATATCATACATACAATACAATATAATATGATGGCTATGGGAATGGCAATAGAATTCAATTTGATTTTAAAATTGTTATTCAGTGCCTATTATGTGCAGAACACCATGCTAGGCTAGGGTCCTTGGGTGCTATAAAGTTTATTTAAGATACTCTTCCTGCCCTCTTGGAGCTTGTAGTCTAATATAATAGAAGGTTTTGATCTTTATGAAGGGGATAGATGGTTTCTTATTGATTTATAAGGAATAAAGGGGCTAGCATATGGGCCTTCTTGAAAGGAAGTCTTCAGAACACAGACAGTGAAGAGAAGTTGTGGAGAAGAACTTGTTCTTTGATACTTTTCCCAGGGCCCTGAAACCCAGAAAAAATAGTTTTTAGTTATATTTGAACAGTCAACCTTCCCTCCAACCCCCAACTACCTGAGCAAGAGGGAGGTGTGGGAAAGACCTTCAACAAAGAGGCCTTGGCACTTTTAACCTGGGAGCCATTCTCGTTGGGAGGATAGAGCCAGCTGAAGTACAGATGATAAATCTGGCTAAAAGGCCTTATGATCTGGCCTCATTTGCTGGCTCAGAATTGTACCCACTTGCAGGCTCATTAATCTTCTCTGCCAGTGGAGTCATCATCTGAATGGGAAAAGCCATTGCAAAATTTTCCCTTCATCTAAAAAGGATGACTAATTTTAGATGTATCATAAGAAAGATTTTAGTTCCAAAAACAGTTCCTAGAAATGTTGGGGTATTCCAGTCCAACAGATGAAAACCTTCCTCACAAGGACCAAAAATGAGTGCTCTGGGCAATTTGTCAATGAACCCAAACTGCCTCTTTTCTTGAAGAGCTGGAAGAAACTGAGCTGACCAATGACTTCTCTAAAACATAGTCAACTTGAAACTCTGGATGCGTGGATTATCTATTTTATTGGATATTGTAATCTCAAAGTGACCTGACATCCAGTGACCTCTGGCTCCCCATCACTTGCTAATAGGCACCTGCTGAACAAATGTGGCTTTTTACCTTGGCTTAGGGGAAGCATAAATGGAAGAAAAATCTATTAAGGGAAAAGAAAATAGGAAAATTGATTTTTAACTCAATTTATAAGTATTTATTGAGTGTATGCTTTGTTCTGGCCAAGGAAAGCATTAAGAGATACAAAGACCTGTACAACACAGTAGCTATTGCCCTAAAAGGCTTACACTGTAGTTGGAAAAAAGTCACACACATGAAAGAATAACAAATAATACAATATAGTATATAATGAATGCCAAGTGAATGGTCAAGACGCTAATTGTTAAGTGGAGTTCAGAAGAAGGATATGCATATTTCCAAGTTGTTGCTAAGAGAAAGCTTGACAGAAAAGATAGGATGGATAGGATGCATGGCTGGAGAGGAAGAGGATGAGCTGTGAAGTTATGTGATAAGAGATGAAAGCGAAAAATGTATTTGAGGAGTACAATGAATGGATCAGCATATCTGTAATGGAAGATACATTAATTACATAATAGGAGACTGGCTAGAAAGGTAGTTTGGGGCCAGACACTGAATGTCTTTCAATGCCAGTCTAAGGATTTTAGACTTTTTGATGAAAGGGTAATAGGTTGAAAATGTTATTTTAGAAAGAGGTCAGTGTGTAATATTATGTATTATCTACTACTATTCTACTCATTAGTTTATACTATGAAAATACCATTTGAATGGTCTTATAATCAGTAATAATTAATAATAATATCTAACTTTTGTAGCACATTAAGGTTTGAAAAGTGCTTTACAAAGAAATTATTTCACTTGATACAATAGACTTAGATTTTACTCCAAGCTCTGGCACTTACTGTATGACCCAGGAAAAGTCTAGGGATATATTGGTTTGTTCCTTTCCTCTTCTAGGCAGGTCTTGGTATTTACTTTAACTTGATTTTTATCTATATAAAGTTGTAATGCCTCCTGGTGTTGCAGAAATAGTGTTAAGTTCTCAAAATTTATTCTAGTGGAGTGCAACCTTC
This sequence comes from Phascolarctos cinereus, assembly GCF_003287225.1. Classification (NCBI taxonomy): domain Eukaryota; kingdom Metazoa; phylum Chordata; class Mammalia; order Diprotodontia; family Phascolarctidae; genus Phascolarctos; species Phascolarctos cinereus. The sequence goes on from NW_027555500.1 coordinate 34,836, forward strand.
ATCAGAACCTACCAAGTTATAGTGATTTTCAGCCAGAAATTTACAATGAGCTGTGTATCCATTGTGTGAGGACCAGCTGAGAATTTTGGGTAGGCTCATCCATTGCCAGAATCTGGTCCACATGGAGACTTTTTATTAAGTCTTCCACTGCTTTCACAGTGAGGTAAAAATGGAAGGAGAGTAAATCTAAATACAGTAGTTTTCAAGTCCTTCAAAAACATTCCTACACTATGATCATCCTACTTTATGACATTTATCTAATGACCAATGAGTTGACCCAACACTGTGCATGTCTTCCACCCAAGAATGTAACACAGTAAGGACTGTTCCATTTTTGACTTTGTGTCCGCAGACTAGCACAATGCCTAGCAACATGGTACGTGCTTAATAAATACTTGTTAATTGATCATTACTAGAAAAAGCAAACAACTTTTAAGACCTGGAGCTGTGATTTTATTGGTGTGGAGAGCTCCCTCCAGTAAGGAGCTTCTTTACCAATGTAAATTGACACCTTCTCTGCAACTTAGAGCCTGAGAAAATTGTCTAGAGCCCTGAGATGGGGTAATACATGAATTCTTGTAGCCAATATGTGTCAGAGACAAGACTTGAAGTCAGGTCTTCCTTATTATAAAGCTAGGTCTCTAGTTACTATGTTATACTGTCTCTGGGAAAAACTGAACCATATCTACATAGATATATTATCTATAATGAACATAGGAAACCAAAGTGATGGTAAGATATCAATGATTACTTATATGCAGGAGTATAAGAAGTGTTGAGAACATCCATGACCAAAAAAAGACAGAGTAGGTCATGTAATAAGAGTGAAAGAAAATAGATGGTCTTCCTGGTAGTATATACCCTATTCTACTGTACTCCCTCGACACTAAAAGAAAGAAAGAAATAGGCTTCCAGCTCACTGGATAGTACTTCAGTGGATTATGGGAAAACATAGCTAAGAGTCACGGAGAATGAGAAAGCTTGAAGGGTTGTGAACTTTACTGATAGAGTAAGTCCTTGTACCAGTGAAATCAGCATAGCAACAGAGAAGCATAGATTTAGAACTGGAAGAGGGGTCTTAAAGTTCACTTATCTAAATGCATTCATTTTATAGATGAAGAAGCTAGGAACTAGACAGACTGAGGTTTGCCTAAAGTCATACAGGTAGTAAATGGCAGAAGGAGTATTTGACAGACACCAAATATATCCTTTTTTCCACTGTGCCTTTCATGGATACCTGAAGACAACTGTACCACTATATCGGGGACTTAGTGGATATGAGGAAAAGTGATATCACTTGGAATGATTACAATGATTCTGTACCATACTAGGAATGACCTTGTCTCAATCAGCCATCAAAGAAGATCTCTGAGCTTCTTCTCAGAGACCTAGAAGATACATTTCAAAAGGATATGGTACTTATCACACACCACTGGAAATATATAGATATACTGAAAGGTAACAGTGGAAAGAGCAGTATAGTGGGAGTCAGAGAATCTGAGAAAAACCCAGATCTGCTATTTACTATGTGTTTAAACTTTGGCAAGTGACTGATCTTTCATGTGTCTTATTTTTCTGTCAGAGCTAAGCAATTAATAAAAGAGTTTTCTGGGCCTACAATATAAATGGCCTAAAATTGGTAATGAGCAGATAGTTAAGAATAATCTCGAAGTTGCATTTTGGCATGTCAGACCATACTCAACACTCAAATATTCAAATTGACCTGGAATTTCATTGATTTGAAAGCTATTTCCAGTGGTTGGAAAGTAACCCATTAGTGCCTGTCTATCTTGTGAATTATTTTGTCCATGCTTTCCCATAGGTTCACCAAATGTGTCCACCCAAAGTTCCAGATAACTTCCTTCCTTCTTCATGATCTTGTGAAGGTACCACTCTGATGGTCAATCAAGCCATTCTCTATTACTGCTAAATGACTAGCTCATAGTCTCTTCTATCATACAGTTCTTTTGTATCTTCTACTCTCTCTTAAGTGTTTCTTGTTACATGTTTGCTACAACACATTGTGTACCACCCCATGGCATATGCAACATGTCTCATTATGATATAGCAATAATGATAAAATTTCAACATTTAAAAGTTTTTTTTGCAATGAAAGAGATATGAAATTTTCCAAAAAGCAATCCAACCTATTGTTCTGTTCAACTCTAGGTCCCACTCATTGTCCACAATACTATCTTTCCAGGTATAGTTAAAGAGCTTAATCAGAAATAAGATTTGAAAACAGGGCCTTGGCAAATTGGGAAGCTTCTTTGCCCTAGTCGAAAATCTTCTTTCTTTTTTTAAAATTATATTTTTCTCTTCTTTTGTCCATCTTACATTGACAGTGACATCATGCTACCCAGGGTGCTCCAGGCTTGTCATTTTGATGGTATGCATCAGGCTGAAATACGATCAATAGTGCTCATAACTTCTCTGTCTTATGCCTAATTTTTTTCAAGGCCTACCTAGCTCTTTACTAGGTGACAAAGAGGGTAAAGGGTTAAAAAAATGCCTGCTATTATGACAGCTAGCTGCTGTTACCCCTTCTATGCAATAATGCCTTACCCTAATTAAAATGAACAAGCTCCACCACCTGCCCTATGCCTGTAATATGCTTCTCTGCCCATTCACCTGTCAAATTTCTACCCATCTTTTGCAACCTTCACTGATCTCTTCCCCTACTCCCCTAATCAACAAAATCCTTCTCCTGGAACAGGCATCAAAACCCATGGTCCTTGAGCCCAATATAGCTGCCACCTGTTTTTTAAAACTATGAGTTAAGATTGTTTTATATTTTTAAAATACAATAAAACTTTATTTAAAAATGAAAAAAAAAGATTCTTAAACAGGTGGATGGCAGGATTTGCCCTTGGGCAATAGTGTCCTTACCCCCTGTCTTAGAACATCACAAAGCACTTTGTTTTATACTTCAATTAATTGTATGCTTATTATAATCTACAATTACTGCATTATTTTGGTAATCTTTATGTATCTTATTTCTTAGTAGATTATGAGCCCTGTTTAGACAGGAATTGTGCTTGACTAGGTGGTTGTTTTTTTTTTTTTTTTTGCTTCTCAAATCAGACCATGAAGGTAACTGCCTCCTGGACCTTTGCATAAAACTGTTCAGAATCACAAACAGAGGTCTGGAATTTCCTCCTAAATCTGTATTCATTGAAAGAGATCAGAATAGGTTTACCTTTTTTTCAGACATGCATTTTCCCCTCAGGTCTATTGACTGATACAACCTGAAGGAAGACTGGATGGACTTGATGGGAAATAAACAGTTTCTGAAGCAAATTTCTTTTTTGATCCTTAGAATGTGGAAAACCTTTGGTTAAACTGAAGTGGAAAATGATGACACAGATACAAGCCTGTTTGGGTGTGGAGCAACATTGTGCTCCAAGTTGGCTTATTTCCTGTGGGTTGCCTCATGAAAAAGGCTGAATATCAGCTGACTGGAAAAAAAAAAGCTGGGGTGGATTTACTGAGACCTTTCTGATAGGTTGGTCATTCCATGCCTTCTCATGCAACATGCCAGCCACTAGCTGCCATATTAGTTCTTTTATTTTTACTTGTTATAAGAATGGAAAATGGTGTACTCACATTTAATGATACCGAAAATGGCTCTTTTTAGGAAATGCTGATCTCATACAACAGGGAAACTTGCTTTCTAATTTTTTTTATTTCTGGAAGGAAATATTTAAAGTGCAAGGATAGGCCCCAGGTCAACTTGAATTTCTCAACTATTTACATGATAGAATAGATGTTGTATTTCTTCCTTCCTTCCTTCCTTCCTTCCTTCCTTCCTTCCTTCCTTCCTTCCTTCCTTCCTTCTTCCTTCCTTCCTCTTCCTTTCTTTCTTTCTTTCTTTTTTCTTTCTTTTTCTTTCTTTCTTTCTTCTTTCTTTCTTTCTTTCTTTTCTTTCTTCTTCTTTCTTTCTTTCTTTCTTTCTTTCTTTCCTTTTTTTGGTGAGGCAATAGGAGTTAAGTGACTTCCACAGGGTCATACAGCTAGTAAGTGTTAAGTGTCTGAGGTTGGATTTGAACTCTGTCCTCCTGACTCCAATGTCAGAGCTCTATTTACTGTGTCACCTAGCTGCCCCTAGATGTTGTATTTCTAGAGCACTTAGTTTTAAAAGATTTCCTATGTGTTATATGGTGATGATAACTCTTTCAAGTTACCAGGGGCATATATAATTATCTCTCTTTTACAAATGCAAAAACTCAGGCCAAGGGAAGCTAAATGACTTGTAGCAGGGCTACACTGCTGGTAAGGAGAGCTGGGACTAGGAGCCAGATCTTCTGACTCTTGATCTATTGGGCTTTTCATCACATTCCAAGTTGGGGCTGTAACACGTTTAATATAGTTAAGTGTTTCTTAAAGCTCCAAAACTTTGGGAAACCACAAAGACCCAAATTACCACCTCATATATCAAACCTCCTTATCCTTCCACTCTTATAGGAAACTGCTCCCTTCTTCCTCATAATTTCCCAGATCACTTTGTTTGGATTGCTCATTTTTCTCCATGATACCTTACCTTGAATTGTACTTATGGGGTGTTCATTGAGTATTAGCACCTCTGGTGTGAGGCTTGCTGAGTCTTTTTGAGTGCTTAGAACTTGGTCAGACATCAGAAACACCAATGTCATCATTTACTGCACCCCAGGGCATCACCAGTTCTCTTGACTTTTGGTCCTATCACTGGATTTAAATGTCTCTGAAAGAGAGAATGAGACCGATGATTTTTCACAACTCTGACTCACTTAAGTTAAATCATGTGCAAGTCAAGACATCACCTATGATGTCATTGGTCCTCTTCAAAAATGAAGGAACAACAACATCTTTGTGAATATGATATTCTCATAATCCCAAGTCCATAGTAGAATTCAAAACTGAGAGAGAGAGGGAGAGAGAGAATATTATTTGCAATCTTTGTAGACACCCAGGGTCTTCCATGAAGTTGGCACTTAATGAATATTCATTGAATTGAATTGACTTCCTCTTGCATCAATTTCTCTAAGTTTTAAGGAAATTTAAGTTGAACATATTTTTTTTATTACCCATTTAGTAAAGCCCTAGGACTGAACTTCTCATAATTGGAAATGAGGTATTATGGCCAGAGGGCCAGTAGTATCTTTCTCCCTCTTCTCCTCTGTGCTCCAAGCTACAGTTATATATCTCCTATGACAAGTATATCAGGGGAAGAAACATGTTTCCAGAGATAATACTTTTATTTATTATATTATTTTGATTGAATTAGGCACTTTACAATGTTATCTCAGGTCATAAATATGAAGTCCAACAACCAATAATTACACAAAATTATGCAAAAAGCCTGTAGCATATAAAAATCAGTTTGTACCCAAAGTTGTCCTTCCAATTCTCTTACTAAG
>NW_027555501.1:0-40169 GCF_003287225.1 Phascolarctos cinereus
GGCAGGCTGTATGGAGGAGGTTGCATTTGAGGTTGACTCTGAAAAATGAATGACCTCTCAGTTGTATTTGTGAAAAAGGTTAGGTTTTTTAGAAAAAAAAAAAGCAAACCAAAATAAAATAGAAACTGAAAAAGTCCAGATGTTGACTCCTTTAATCTTTAGAAGTTCTTGCTTCTGGTCCTAAGGGATGGCAGGGGAAGTTTGATTACAACTTCTTTATGACACTTAACTTCATTGGTAAAAGTGAATACCTAATGAGAGTTATCTTAATGTTACACTTGTATGTAAAAACAAGGAATTTAATAATAATATTTTCTGGCTACTAGAGGAGGTAACAAATACTGGTTTTTCTTATTTGTAATTTTGGCAAATTTATAATTTGTATTTAGTATATTATAGAGGTTCTCAATCTTTCCTCTCCTGATACATACTTTATCTGTGACCTGGACACCTCTTGAGACTGGGCTCCCAGATATCAGCTCTGATCTAGGAGTCTTACCCTTGAGGGCCATATTTTCTTTGGCTCTTTGTTTCCAACAAGAGTTCACTCTGGGAAATCTCCAACTAATCCTCTTGCTTAACTTTCAGCAGATGTGAATAAAAGGAGTATTTGGCTTCCACACAAGCACTGAGGGTAAGAACCACATATTCGGTATAGGGAAGCCCTTATTTCACTATTTAGAAAATTAAGTTCTCTCTGCATTGTAGCTCTAACACAGTGTCAAGCAAGGGGTATCCACCCTGAAGTGTTTCCCTTGTATTATGGGAATATGACCTTGCAGAAGTTTACCTAGGGAATCAAGAACACACTCCTCTCATGTCCAAGTGGGTTTCAGTCATCCAGACCAATTTGAGATAAGGTGTCTCTAAAGTTTAATATCCACTTTCCAGAGGTATGCCTTGGAATTTTTTTTCAGTTAGAGCAAAAACAGTTGAGAGAGGAGTGAAAGGATACCTACGTGATAGACTGAGGAAATGGCATTGGTGCAGAGGAGAGTCTAACCATAAGTAAAAGGGTCAGCAAATTCCCTCCCCTGATCTTTTTTAGCCACCCCATGTCTCAGTTCTATTCTGGAGCCTCCTCCCATATCTGGACAAAGACTGGCAGAACTGAAAGATACGATGCACTGGCTCAGTGGTCACTGACCATCCTAGTGAGGAAGTTTATGCCCCTCAAAAAAAATTATTCCTTTGAGTATTAACACAGTCCCACCCACCTTATCCTAGTTAAAGCTTTGACTCTGAATAAGTACTCTCCAGGGATCTAAAAGCTTGAAAAATTATCCTATTTTTCCCAGTTTTCTTTCAAGTTTCCTTGTGTCTTCCTGGTGTGGAAAACATTAGGGATTCCTCAAATCAGCTGCGGTTGCTTCCTGTTATAGACAGAATAGGGAGGACTAGCAAAGCAAACTTGGCATTTTGCAAGTGAGTAAAGAAAAGAGGGTGGGAAAAAGAAACAGTCTTTGCCATAGTATAGTCCAATAGGGATTTTTAGAATTTCTCTGTTTAAGATACGATTAGAACATATCCTTTAAGAAGGCAGAGAGTATGCTTATTTTAGAAAGGCCATGTGGGGCAGTGGAAAGAGCCCTAGACTTAGAGTCCAAAGACCTGGTATAGAATTCTGGCACTTAATTGTTATTTTTGAAGGGGACCAATGATGTCATGGAGTGATGTTTTGGGCATGAATTGGATTTAAAGGAGGCAGAGTTGCACAGTCATCAGCCTCACTCTCTCTTCCAGATTCATTGATGGTAAGACAATGGTCAGACATGGTAAGACAAAAGTCAGGATATCTGGCGATGGCCCAGGATTCAGTGGATGACCTTGGTATCTTCAATGTCTGACCAAGCTCTAAGCACTCCACAGTGTCTACATCAGCTGCCTCCATGGCCATTGGAACAGATTGTTCTCATCTGCCCATTCTGCCTGAGGAAGTCTTCATATGCTTGAAGTACACATCCCCCTAACTCACCAATGGGTATGAAGCCTCAACTTGTTTAGCCTGGCTGCTGAGAAGGTTTTACTGGGATGTTGCCACTGCAAATGCTTCTTGAAGCCACAGGTGAAAGTTGGGTGACAGGCGGACACCAAAGTGGATGAGCAGCCCTGAAAAGGGCAATGCAAGCCCTTGAACCAGAGGTGCTAATCCTCCCTGAACACCTCAGAACACTTACTAGCTGTTTGCCAATGAGAAAATTACTTAACTTGTTTCAGTCTCAGCAAAATGAAAGTAATAATACTTCCACCACCTTCCTGATCATGTTTTCATTGGCAAAAGTGCTTTGCAGAACTTAAAGTGTTATTTAAACACCAACTATTATTATTATTTATTTCTAATAACCTTGGCAGCTGTTACTGGGGCCAGAGAAACTATTACAAATTTCTCCCAGAGAAAGTGGCATGAAGTGTGTCCTCAACTAAAGAGAAAAAAGAACAGATCTAGGTTTGGGAGGAAGTCACCCAGGCTCACTATCGGGTAGCTTTCTTATCTAGCTAATTATTTTTACTAAGTAGATGCAAAGATCTGTTGTTTTTATGTTTCTGGGCTAGAAATACTGTCAGTTATCTGTGGTTAAGCCCCAGTCACTCCATCATAGTTATAGCCCTGAATTTTAGTGCTGGTCGTTTTTTAATCTAACGGCATAGGCATACTCACAGGATTATAAAAGAGACAGCCAAACTATCCTTCAGCATAAACAAATCATTTACAAACCTACACAGTTATAGCATGGCTGTGAAAAGTCAATAACATTATTTTATAGTGGGAATTGGAGTAGAGCACTTTTCCAGAACAGGGCATGTACATTTTGGTTTCATGGAGGGGACACATGGGCTCAATCTTCTTCCTAAAAAGGCACAAATGAATAGAGTAACCTGGGTGGTCCCATAGTCTCCATCATGGGAGTGAAGGGGGCTGTGCCAAAGAGAATTGGCAACAGAATTAGAAAGAGCCACACACCCTGGGCCAGAAGGTGGGGGTGGTATAGTGAATCAATCAATCAATCAATAAAAATTTATTAACCATTTATAGTGAAAAGACTCTGAGCTCTAGAGTCAAAGTACCTGGGTTCAAATTCAGCACTTCTCCCTGTGTGACCTTGGAGAAATAATTTAACTCTCCTAGATTTTAGTACCTATTAAGTGTGGGGATTGAACCTGATGGTCCCTGAGGTCCTTCCAATTCCAGAGCTCCAATGCTATAAAGATTGAGGAGGTACAGTTTCTGCTTTCTTTTGAGGTGGTATCTTTTATTGGATAATAAATTACAAGATTATGGATTTAGAACTGGAAGGGATCTTAAACACCATGAAGTCCAACCCCCTCACTTCCAAGATAAGGAAACTGAGGCCCAGAAAGGTGAAGTAATTTGCTCAGGGGCACACAGCTAATAAGTATTTAAGATGTGATTTGAAGCTATGTCTTCTTGGCTTCAAGTCTATCTAGGATTTTATCCACTACCCACCATGTGCCCTAGGTGTAGCCTAGTAAACAAATTGTATTTGTCTTCAGTGATTATTTGAAGGGATACTTTTTTTCTGGGAAGCTTTACAATTGTTTCAGAGCCCAGCATAATGTAGTGAGGGTTAAGAGCACAGTTTTGGATCTCATTATTTCATTATTTACCTCCTCTTTTAGAATATTGGTTATATATATATATATATATATATATATATATGATATAATAATGATGATAGCTAACATTTATATAGCACTTAGTATGTGCCAGTTACTCTGCTAAGTACTTTACAATTATTATCTCATTTGATCCTTACAACAGCCCTGGAAAGTAGGTATTATCATTATTATTATTATCCCCATTTTACAGTTGAGGAAACTAAGGCAAAGAGGGGGTAAGTGACTTCTTAGGGTCACACAGCTAGTAAGTGACTAGGGCTGAATTTGAAATCAGGTCTTCCTGACTCCAGGCCTAGCACTCTATCCATTGTACTACCTAGCTGTCATGTATGTGTATGTACATGCTCATGTGTGTGTGCATGTATATTCTGTATTTGTATATACGCATGCATATGTTTATATATGCATTTATATTTGTATATATGTACACAAGTGTTTGTATATGCATCATATATTTATGTGTTTATGCACAGGAATCTGTATTTGCATATCCACATTTTTGTATATGAATTTGTTTATATGTGTATGGATTTTTGTATGTGTATGTATGTTTGTACATATGCATGTTTGTGTATGCATATATATTTGTATGCTATATATATGCGTGTATATGTATGTATTTATGTGTCTGCATGTGTTTATATATGCATGTGTATAAGTATGTACATGCACTTATATGTATGCATATGGGGGTATGTATACATCTTAAATCTGACCAGCTTCCTTTTGCATACAAAGTCATTTTGTGTTTAACCCCTCTGAAAATTGACCATGTGTCTTTTTCCTCTGTTGAAATGTTGGTAGTACTAGCATTTTGCTCCAGAAAATTCAGTGTTGAAGCCAGAAATGAAAAATGTGAGTAATAAAAGCCTTCTTGTCCCAAGTGTATGTTGGCTATTAACTGTGGTCAGCCACTATTCAAATGTTAGCCAGAACAAGGAAACTGACTCATACAAAAATTCCTGTGACTACATTGTTCAATGCTACCCTTTCCATCTACCTTCAGTACTATGGCTTTGTTGGGATCTGGCTGGTGGGGGTGGGGTTGGGGGGGTTTAGATTGGATTCTGAAATCCATATGAGGTACTTTAACCAGTAGGGGATTTTATTACATTCAGATTAGAGTGATCTATACTAGTTATACAAACAGGATTTCACTGATACTCAGGCCAGAAACAAAAAGCACAAAATTTCTTACCATGCAGAAAGACTCAAAAAAGGGAAGTAAGAATTCCAAAAAAGCCAATATATGTATGGATGAGGCTCCACTGAGCAGTAAGTGTCTCTAGTTCCAGCCCAAGTTTTGGAGAACTCATGGCTATCACTGCAGCTAGGTGAAGGCCAGGCTTTCAGAAAAGGCCAGGAGATGTTGGAAGTGAACAGCTGGTTAAGAAGATGGAGCCTGAAAACAGGATTTGGATTTTTGAACCATGGCTTAACATATAAGATTGCTGGGTTCTTGGTCGAAGTTGGAATACACCTAGCTGCAGTGATAGCCATGAGTTCTCCAAAACTTGGGCTGGAACTAGAGACACTTACTGCTCAGTGGAGTACTAGGCAATTGCATATGTATGCATGTATGTATGCATGCATGTATGTATGCATGCATGTATGTATGCATGTATGTGTATGTGTGTATGTATGCATGTATGTATATCTATCAAGACAGATACCATGCAGAAGAAACACTCAGAAATGAATAGGTAATAAAATCCAAGAAAGGAGTCTACAGTAAGACCCATGGATTCAAATGTCTATATGAAAACATGCACAGTATAGGTAACAAGGCAGGTAAAGTATGACCATATTGTCTGTCAGAGAATTGTTGTTGTTCAGTCTTTCAGTTATGTCCATCTCTTCATAATCTGTGAACTACTCTGTCCATGGGGTTTTCTTAGCAAAGATACAGGAGTGGTTTGCCATTTCCTTCTCATCTGAGAGAATACTAGATGCTTAAATTAAGCATCTAGGTTTAGAGGCAGCTAGGTGATACAGTGATTAGAGCACCAGGTCTGGAATCAGGAAGACTGGACTTCAAATCCAGCTTCAGACACTTACTAGCTGTTTGATCCTGGGCAAGTAATATAATTGATGTCTGACTGTAAAATGGGAATAATAATTCTACTCACCTCCCTGGGTTGTTGTGAGAATTAAATGAAGTAATATTTGTAAAGCACATAGTGCAATGTCTGACACATAGTAAGTTACTTAATAAATATTTGTTCCCTTTCCCCTTTAAGCCAGGGATCACGACAAAACAATCCCATTTTCTTTTTTGTTTTTTGTTCTTGAGGTTTTGTTTTGTTTTGTTTTGTTTTTGGACAGTGTTACTAAATTGGTAAATGAAAAGAATGCTATAAATATCTATCTAAATTTTATCAAAGCATTTGACAATGTCTCATACTATTCTTGTAGACAAGATGAAGATATGAGAACTAGAAGATAGGGTAGTAACATAGATTAGGAACAAATGAGATAACCTATAAAGGGCTTTGCATGACAAAATGCTATATAAATGCTAGCTACTATTAGCTATTATTCTTTGAAACTAACTGAAGGACAGTTCAGAGGACGATAGCCAATATGACAAAGTGCCTTGGGATCATGCCCTAGAGGACTGGTTGCAGAAACTGGGGATGGTTAACCCAGAGAAGGGAACACTTAAGGGGAAGCAGGGCTGATGGTTGGCTTGTGGAAGATGGATTAGGCTTGTTCCTCTTAGTTATAGAGCTCATCACTATGACCAATGGGTAGAAGTCGTGGAGATAAATTTAGGTTTGATCTAAGGAAGCACCTTTGGAGAATTAGAGCTATCCAAAAGTGGAAGGGACTGCCTTGAATAGTAGAGGGTTTACCTTTACCAAAGGTCTTCAGGTAAAGGCTTGATGATCACTTTTTAGATATGTTGTAGAGATCTTTGTTCATGGATGGGTTGGGCTAGATAGGATCTTACATACCTTTTGACTTTGAAATTCTGTGACTCTGATTCTATGAAATAGAAAAAGTGATCCCATCCAGGTATGGTGATATGAGCTTCTAATCCCTGTTACCAGAATGCTGTAGCTGAGGGATCTCTTGAACTTATAAGTTCGGAGTGGAAATAGAACTAAAACTGACTGAGCATTGGCACTAAGTCAGATACTGATATGTTGAGTCACCAGAAAGGGATGGGGAGTGCCTAAGGAGGGACAACTGGCCCAGTTAAGAAAAAGAGCAGGTCAAAGCTCCAATGCTGAGCAGTAATGGGATTGGGTCTATGAGTTACCATTGAACTTCCAGTCTGCACAAGTCTCAGACTCAAAAAAATAAAATCATAAGTGATCCTAACCCAAGGAGCAAGTTGACATCATCATAAGTTGATCACTGAGACTTGGAAGGATGGGACCTGTGACTAGAATATGGCTCTAGAAGAGCGTACTATATTCAATAATAACAGAGGAAGCACAGAAGTATTATATATTAAAAAAGATATACTCAAGTGAGGAAATATAGGACAGAATGAATGGTGGAGAACTTTTGTTTGAAGAACAATTCAGGTAGAAACAAAATTGATAAAGTATTTAAATTTGAAAATACAGGCCAATGAACTTAACTTTGAGTTCAGGTAAAAATTCTAAAGCATGTTATTAAAGGGTTGATTAGTATATGACTAGAAACAGAAGCAGTAATCACAAAGAATTTCATCAGGAACACATCATTTCCAACCCCCCTGCCCCCTCCCTGACCCTTTTTGCCCAGATTAATAAACTGGAGGATGAAGAGAATGCTAGGGTTATAGCCAGAGTCTCTCATGCTACTTTGTGAAACAGTAACTAGGTAGATTCATGAAGGACTGGACCCAATGAATGGTGTGTGGACATTTTGAAATTAGGTCTGTAGCTCAATGCTGTTTACCATTTTTGTCAATGACTTAGATTAAGAAATAGATGACATTTTCAACTTAACGAATGACACAAAACTGGGAGAGATAGCAAAGATGTTAGGGGTCAGAGCCAGGATTCAAAAAGATCCTGATGGGCTAGAACTTTGGGTAGAACCTAATAAAATGAAAGCTTAAGAGGGGAAAATGGAAAGTTTTATACCTTGGTTCAAAAAAATGTAACATATATGTTAATAAATATATAAACATTTTATTTCTATGTCAAAATTTCAAATATAAATATATAAATAATAAATATATAAACATATAAATATAACAGACATAAGAGAGAGGAGGTACAGCTAGACAGGAGTTTGTCTGAAAAAATCTAGAGTTTTTTAATGGAAGTTCAATATGAATCAGTAATGAGGAATAGTAGCCAAAAAAACCCTAATAAAGGCCAGAATGGGCTGTCTAGAGAGTAGTGGGCTTGCCCTCACCTGAAGTCCACGTGAAGGCTGGATGATTATGTTGGCAAGAATTCTTGGCAGGGATTCTGGTTCTGGCAAAGGCTGCACTCAGTGGTCTCTGAGAGTCCTGTAAGTGGAAAGAACACTGGGATCTAGAGTCCAGAGATCTAGGTTTTATTTCTGGTGCCTTTACTTTTTAGCTGTGTGACTTTGGACCAGCCATTTGACCCATCTTTGACTTCAAGTTTCTTCACTTTTAAAATGTATATATCAATAGCTCTGCTCCCTAATTCGGCTGCCTGTAAAAGAACTCTGAAAACTTGTAAAGCACCAGTTATTGATATATGAATTAGCAGTTGTTTGGCCCCAGAAATCTTGATAAAGATCATTGAGCAATAGCAATTCCCATTCTTTGGTACTTTTAAGGTTTATACAGTGTTTTGTTCTCAAGAATCCTACAATGTAGAAAACTAAAGTATTATCATTCCTATTTTATAGAGGAGGAATTGAGGTAATGGAAACTTACACATAGAGACACAAGTTACGGGAATCAGAGCCAAATATTCCAACTTCCAGTCCAGCAGTGTTTCCACTGGGTATGAGACTGCCTCTTGATTAGCAAGGACTAGTGATCTTTAGCCTCCCCTTGTTCCATCATCATTTAGCAAGATGTTGTTACTCCTCAGGGTGCAAATTCTATCTCCTGCAGTTTAGTTAGTGCACAGTCCTATCCATTAATTCCTAGAGATAAGATCATTTTTGAGTTTCTAATAATTTTCAGAAGCAGCTGGATGGCACAATGGATAAATTCCTGGGCCTGGAGTCAGGAAAGGCTGACCTTAGACACATGAGCAATCACTTAATCTCTGTCTGCCTCAGTTTCCCTCAACTGTGAAATGGAGAGAAAAATAGCACCTACCTCCCAAGGTTGTTGTGAGGATCAAATGAAATATTTATAAAACACTGAGCATACTTCCTGGCACATAGCAGGCATTTAAAAATGCTTCTTTCCTTCTTTTTTCCACAAATAACTGTTTTCCAAGAGTGTCAAGGTAATGCTTTCAGAACAAAATTTTGAAACTTGTCTCCTGACTGATTTTAAAAAAAAAGCCTTATTTCTGAGAGGCTGGTGCAGGTGAAACCAATGAATAATATCAGTTAGACTTACACCATTTCCAGGTGCTCTGAGGTATTTACCTGCCACAGTCAAATTCATTTACTATTCTCCAGAAAATTCGATGCAGAAACCAGTCATAACTATAAATGTGAAAGCTTAGTGAACACAATGAATGGTTCTATTGTAATTTTTTTTGGGGGGGAGATCCCAGAATTTAACATACTGGGCCAGGGATCATTAGGAATCTTGTTTTTTTTTTGTAGAGAATGAATTCTTTAGAATACAATATACTCAGACTTCCTAGTTCTTCATCTTCATGTCACATATTTGACAACAAGCTGTATGGTAGTAGAAAGAGGACAGGTCTGGAAGTGAGGTTATCCTCAGACACTTAGTAGCTGTGTGACCCTGGGCACTTAATTGTTCACCTCAATTTCCTCATCTGTAAAATGAACTGGGGGAGGAAATGGCAAGCCACTTCAGTACCTTTGCCAAGAAAGCCCCCAATGGGTTCATGAAGAGTCAGACATGACGGAAGTGACTGAACAATGACAACTACAGTTACCCCTTCCACGTCATGGGGTTTAGGGGATCCAGGGGTGCTCCCTAGATCTAGAAAATCTGCATAAAATTTTTTGTCCCTCCCTATGTACCAGAGAAGAAGTCTTAATTATTATGGTATTAAATGATAAAATATGTTGATATTGTACAATGCTATACATATATCATGTATTTCTAAGTATCTAAATTTTTTCTAAATTGTCTGCTGGCCTCTGTGTGTTGTCTACAGCTTCCACAAAACTCTCCCAAAATTTCCATTTAATTTCTTACACTGACCTGCCATATATTGAAACCCATGATGGGCAAAGTCATGATGTGGAACAGACAACTGTATATATATATATATATATATATATATATATATATATATATATATATATGTATATATATATATATATGTATATATATACATATATATATACACATATATGTATATATATGTATGTATATATACACACATATACATATACATACATATGTATATATACACACATATACATATACATACACACATGTGTGTAAATACAGACACACATGTACATACATATATGCATAAGTACATATGTGTGCATATAGGTATGTGTGTATATGTGTATGTATATATATATATATATATGTATATGATTATATAATTTCTTTTCACACATTGCTTACCAAACTGGCCTTCTTGTTGCCATTCCTTTTCCTGTTTTCTTATCCTTCCAGGGCTGTCCCACATGCTTAGAATGCACTTTGTCCCCACCTTCTTCTCAAATCCTGAGTTTTCTGAGTTCATCTCAAGTAGCATCTTCTATGTGCGATCATTCCCAGGAGGTAGTGCCTCTCCTCCGACTTTGCCCCCAAATAAGCTTGAATTTATTTTTTATGTATTATGCATATGTGAACATGTGTTGTCTCCCTTATAAAATGTCAGCACCTACAGGGCAGAGACTTTCACTTTTGCCTTTGTTTTGTAGTGTCTGGCATACTGTATTGAGGAGGAATAGAGATTTGACCTGTGATTTCATTGGTCTAGATAAGGAAGGTCCCTTTACCTATTCAAGTAAGCACCTTCTCTGTGTAACCCAGGCTAACCTTTTGAGCATGCCCAGTATGGCTAACATGGTGCCCCATAGAATGTGGGTAGGGTTGTCTCCTGGATTGGCTGTCTGTGTCTTTAAAACTGGTCATAGAAACAATTGCTCTTATCATAGAACTGAAGAGCTGAAAAATAAGAGGGAAGGGACTTGTGGCTCAGAGAAATGAGCTTGGGAATGTTTGTTTCTGTGTTGTGTGGTTTGCCCTCAGTTTTAGTGCCAAGGTGATCTGCTGGAAATCAGGGAATTCAAGTGTTGGTAACTTTGGAAACAGGATTGGACGGTGTAGCCAGCTAGGTCTGCATAGAAGAAACCAAGGTGCCTAGGGCTTTAGCCCTGGGGTAGGGGGTGGGCTTGGAACTGGTACTATGCTTTATGGAACCTGAGCTAAACTATGAATCTAATCTCCTTCTTCTCCCTAGGGACTCAGGTGACATAGAGGCAGAAGGAAGACTATACCTCCCATTTGTTGGGGAAGTAAGTTTCTATATTTGTGATGATACCTTTTGAAGTAAATAATGTTTGTAAAAGGTCTTGCTATATTTGCAGCTTATAGTGTTACAGTCAGACACTCGAACCAGAGCCCTGACAGGTTAAATGACTTGCCTGTAGTTCCACAGCCATTGAGTGTCAAAAGACAGGTCTGGTACCCAGATCTTCTTGGATCCAAAGCCAGTCTTCTATCCAACACACCAAGCTACCTCTATGCTATGTGCCTTACACACAGTAGGTACTTGATAAATTTGACAAATAAAAATTGTTGCAATTGGTTAAGTGCAACAATTTCTCCTCAGAGAGCCTCAGGTAGGTTCATCTGTAAAATGGGGTTATAATAATGCATATATTTTCACAGGCTTTTGAGTTCTACAGATCGCTCTGTGTTTATATAACATTTGCACTTCACAATATTCCTGTGAAATAGGTCCTGCCGTTATTTCTAATCCCTGTTTTGCAGAGGAGGAAACCAAAGTTCAGAGGGTGACGTGATTTGGCTGGTTATCCAGCTAGTGAATGCCAAAGACAGGATTCAGATCTAAGTCTCCGCCACATCCGAAAGCCTTTCCAGTATGTCTCGCTTCCTGTCCAGGAATGTCGCCTACCTCCTAGAACTGTTATGTGAGCCACATGAGAATAGTATGCTACTGCACAAGCCTTCCTGTAACTCTAGCACACTCCATAAATAGAACCCATTATTGTAGTCCTTAAAAATGAGTGCAGTTCAAAGGACCAGAAAGTAGAATGCTTTGGCAACACAGTATGTGACTACCTGGACTAACGAGACAGCAAAGTCTGGCATAGTGGGAAGGTCAGGGAGCTCAGAGTCAGAAGATCTAAATCTGACTCCCCAGCTCAGTCACTTACTTTTTTTGGGGGAGGGGAGAAAACTAGGGCTAAGTGACTTGCCCAGGGTCACACAACTAGTAAGTGCCTGAGGCTGGATTTGAGCTCAGGTCTTCTTGACTCTAGGGCTGGTACTCTATCCACTACGCCACCTAGATGCCCCTCAGCCACTTACTTTTACATGACTGTGGACAAGTCATTTATTTCACTTGTCTGACCTTCAGTTTCCTCATCATTGGAGACTAGAGCACACACAACAGAGAGCCAGCACTAGAATCTAGAAGACACAGGCTCAAATCCTACCCCTGACACAGTTTGTCTGTATAACCCTGGACAAGTCCCTTAAATTCTCTGACCCAGGCAACTCTTTAAGACTAGAATTTAAAGATAGATTGCCCCCGTGCTTTGGTGGAAAAAGTTTCCTCCCCAGGAGTTCTCTACCCTGATGAGATCACAGGCGTGCTCCATCCTTCTCTCAAAAAGATAATAAGTACATGGCCATACCTATTAACAAAAATTGTGACAAAATATGTAGACTGAAAAGCATGTAAACGTGTCATGTCATTAGCAAACTTCTCATCCTTGCTGCACACCATCCTGTCCAGGCTTAGGCTCATTTTACCAACAGAGATGCAGATGGCAAGGAATTAAGCTCCTCCCTGCTCCCCCGCCCCCAATTTTTTACAGCATAGGATATCAGATCTATATAGCATCAGACTAGATCTACCCCAGCATAAAGATGACTTTTGATGACAGCAGGAAGCAGCTCTGAATGACAAGTCAATGAATAGTGCTTTTGATTTACAAGCCTGATCAGCTCTGCCAAAGTGAAATCTAGAGTTGGGGAAGTGTTTAAGTATGCTACAGGAAGATTTCGTCAGTCACTGAGCAGAAATTACATTTTTCTTAAGACCTTGATGCAGTTTGTTTAATTAGAAGCTTTTTTGCCAGTTTTCCTTTTAGGTTTAAAAGCTCTTACTTAAAAATAAAAATCTCATTGAGGATACACATGCCATTTATCACTCTCCATTCTCACCTGTCTGGGTTGGTTCCCAACAAAGAAATAATTTGTTTTTCATATAAAACAAATCATTTTTTCTTCTTACCCTCACTTATTGGTCAATAAAATGGGTTAGCCTTGGAAAACACTTTAGAGGTTGGTTAGTCCAATCCAATCCAATAAATATTTATTAAGCACCTAACATGTGCCTGGCAGTGTTCTAAGTGTTGGGGATGCAACTAATAAAAAGAAAGATAGTCCCTGCTGTCAAAGAGCTCACTATCTAACAGAGGGAGACAACACACAAAAGGATGAAGGAAAGCAAGAGGTAGAGGACACTAAGCGTACCTGGTAAGGTTGGAGAGGGGTTGGAGGTATAGAATCTTTTTCAGTGGAGTTGAAACCAGGTAGGGAAGGAAATGTAGAGGGGAGTGAGCAAGCCCGGTTTCTTATCATTATAAAGGTAGGCATTGAATGGAACTGAGTACTCCCCCTCCAGTGTTCCAATCAGAGGGGAGAGAAGGGTGTGGGAGGTGGTGTCAGTCAAGGCTTGAAGTTGGGGGGGGATTAGATTATTGTTTGCATGGAGTTGAAACCAGATGCAGCATCAGATGCTTTTATTCTGCAGAAGAGGAAACTAAGAGCCAGATAGCTGAAGTAACTTCCTCCAAGTCACAAAATTTAAGGGTTAGAAGACAGTTGGTCAATAAGAATGTATAAAAACACATGCTATATGTCAGACACTGAACTAATCAATGGGAATATTAGAAGGCAATTCATTTGCAAAGGGGTCAGAAGGTGACAAAAGAGTATATGAACAACAGGAGGAATAGAGAGAAGGGGAAATTTTTTAGTAACTTGCATTGCTCATGCAATGTTTGTATTTCTGCCAAGGCCGAGTACCTATTACTAATTCACAATCTGCCCCCTGGTCTACCTCTTAAATAAAAAGTGAATGGGCTCAAGGAGAAGCTCTCTTCAGTCCAGCTTTTTAGGAACAAGGAAGTGTTCCTTCAAAAACTGAAAATTCTTCAGAGGAGAAATAAAGAAGACAGAGGAGTCGCAGAATCAGGGCATCATGACCTATGCTGGTGAGTTGAAGGACGCAAGGAAGACCAGCATAAGGAGGAAGGATGCTGAACACTTGGAGCTAAGAAACAAATCTGAGGTTCTTGATTAAAAAAAAAAAGAGGCAATTGAATGCTGTAAGTAGGAAGCAGCTGTTTGTCCTCCAAGGAAGGATGGTATAGATCTGAAGATGCTGTCAAATGAGGTACCTTGTAAGCCAAGAGGATGAGGATGACTGACAAACCCTTTGGAGGAGGGTTACCTTTGCAGCCAGGAATGTGCCAGGGCTACCTTGAAGCTCTTCTGGAAAGTCAATTGTTAATTTTTCAAATGTAAATCAGAAAAAAGAGCAAATGCTACAAGTCAAGGCTGGATTTATTGTTTTGTTGATTGTTTAGACTGAAGAAAGTGAGGGGGAAATGCAAATAATGCAGATTAAATTTAGAAGTTTGTGGTGCATACATTTTACCCCCAGAGGGCTAACTGTTAAAAATTTACTAGTTAAACCCTAGTTGCAGCTATTTGTCAACCTGATCACAACAGAAGTGTGTTGTTTCCCTGGGGCATGTACCCAAATCATAGGGTTTATAGGGTGTTCAAGGAGGATTAGCATCTCTGGTGACAGGGCTTGCTGAGCCCTTTTCAGGGTTGCTCATCCACCTTTGGTGTCCACCTTCACCCAATTCTCACCTTTGTTCCCAAGAAGCCATAGTATTTGCAGTGGCCATACTCCAATAAAACCATCTCAGCTGACAGGCTAAACCAGGTGGAGGGTAACCAATAGGCCTCAAACCCATATGTCAGAGAGATGTCTACCTCAAGTATGTGAAGACTTCCCCCAGCAGAATGGGCAGGTGAGAATAATCTGTTCCAGTGGTGGCTGAAATAGGCACTGTGGAGTGCTTAGAGCTTGGTCAGACAGAGAAGACACCAAGGTCATCCACTGCATACTGGGCCATCAGACTTTAGTCTGGCCGCTAGACTTCAGTGACACTGGAAGGGATGCGGCTGATGACTGTGCAATTCTGCCTCACTTAAATTAGTTCACATGCAAGTCAAGACATCATTCTCATGAGGTCATTAATTCTTTTCAAAAAGTGAAGGGCAAACAAAAGCAGCAAAAATACCAAGACATAGCAGAGAACCTCCTAAGACTTGTCCAAACTATGCTACCTACTTCTGGTGATTCACTGGGTGCAAAGGGTACTGCTAGAAGGAACACAAAAAGAATTGTCCTTTAAACTCTGGGATGTCAATTTAAAGACTGAAAGTTGTCCTGATCACCTTTAGTTCTCAGTTTGTCAACCTTTTAATTCCCATGACTTCTACTCCACCTTAGCCCCATATAGAGCTAGGTGGTTATACTCTTCAGTCCATCTTCTCCCACAAGTGATCCATTTTCACAATCCATAAATAAAATAAGATGAAGTTCAGTAGGGCTAAGTGCAGTCTTAATGCTTGTGAAATTCATTTATTGACCTCATGTAGGTGATGGGGAAGGCATAATTAGATAGTCACTCATCTGAATAAGCTTTGGTGATTTGGATATATTGTAAGCTCATTATGAGCCATAGCAGTTATGAAAGTCAGAAAAGCTATGGGACCTTAGACTGTATTAACAGA
Source organism: Phascolarctos cinereus (assembly GCF_003287225.1). NCBI lineage: Eukaryota > Metazoa > Chordata > Mammalia > Diprotodontia > Phascolarctidae > Phascolarctos > Phascolarctos cinereus. The sequence goes on from NW_027555501.1 coordinate 15,755, forward strand.
AGCACTACTTCTTAAAATAAGGAAGTGATAGTCTCCTTATATTTGAACTCATGTGGAATACTTGAAAGGATATATTGGTAAATATTTAACAACAGGGCTCTTGAGGGGGAAAAGTATATATACATAAAGTTTAATCTGTATTATTAACACTTTTAAAAGCCTATACATGAACAAAACAATAAATCAAGCCCTAAGTTGTAGTGCCAACTTCTGAGGTATAAATACTCACACTGAAAATTTAACAATCAGCTCTCACAAGTTGGTTCAAGTTGACTCCAGCACACTCTTGAGTAATGGGCTTAGTTCTAGAGTTTAAATTTTGGGAAAAAAATATTGCTAAGCTGAAGGGTGTCTACAGGAGAGCAATAGGATGGCAAAAGACTTTAAATTCATGCCTTATAAAGTTTTGTTGATAGAATTAGAGATGTTTCACTTAAAGCATGCTCAGGTAAGGACATAATAACTGACTTCAAATATTTGAAAGACTACCATGTTGGCAGAGCTGGGAATCAAATACAGATCTTTTGATTCTAAATCCAACTTTCTTTCCATTACACTATATAATCATTGGAATCTAGCTCCAAATCTGCCTTTAAAAGACACAGTCTCCTTAGACAAGTCACTTAGAATCATAGTACCTTTGAGGTGGAAGAGACTCTCAGTTAGATCTGGGCCAGCTCTTTCATTTTCCAGTTGTAAGAACTGAGACTTTTATTTCTTGGGGTCTCTGTTTTCTGATCTGTAAAATAAAGAAGGTTTATTTATATTAGTTATATCTATATTAATTATTGGTCTATATATAAGGTTTGAAGCGTGTTTTATAAACAGATATTATCTTAAGAACTTTTATAACTTTAAAGTCTCCAACCCAAGAAATAGAAATCTTTTACATTCGAACTAACATAATTGCAGCCTCATTTTAGCATTAACAAAAAATATGGCAATATGTTAAAAGAAATGATATTCAAAGCTTAGCCTAATGCCTGATACATAGTAGGTGCCTAGTAAATGCTTATTAATGAATGAAAGGTACCCAACAAGACATATTTGGTTTAAAAAAGATGAGTAAAAACCCCTCTTCTTTCCAGGCAAATGAGAAACTATTTTTATTTCCCAAGGCAATGTGACCCACAGCATCCAAATAAAGAGAGGAAAATCATGACTGAGAGGTGTTTGTACTAGTGGAGTAGGTCAGAGGCTGAATTTGGTGAGAAGGAATTCAGTAAATTTTTGGAAAAATTGAGGAAAGTATGAAGCATGAAGAGTAATCTCCAGGCCCAGATACTAATTTAGCTTCTACTCCATAAGCAGGATCAAGCATAGAAAATGATTAAGAAGGATATAGGGGGCTCAATGGGAGGATTAGAGAGAAGAACCTGAAGAGGTAAACTCAAGCAGGATAAGTAAAATATAATTGAGGAGACCAAGAGAAGGAAGAAAACACAAGTGACCAATTAAGGTTAAGCAAATTAAGAGTGATTTTGTGGGTGGGATAAATTGGGGAAATAGGAGATTGGTATAAAACAGGCTGGTGGCTGCTGTTACAATGACAATGTTGTTGAGTTTAAGAAAAGGGATTTGACTGGGATTCTCAAATTATTAAGAGGTGATGAAAGTTTTAACCAGGTGATTAGGGTTGTAAGCCTAAGGCTGAGTAAACCCTCAAAAATATTTCAAAGAAATGAGACTTGAAAATCTCAACCATCATGGAGTTGTTGTTGTTCAGTCACATCCAACTTCATGACCCTGTTTGAGGTTTTCTGGACAAGAATACTGGAGTGGTTTGCCATTTCTTTCTTCGGCTAGTTTTACAGATGAGGAAACTAAGGCAGACAAGGTGAAGTGACTTGCCCAGGATCACACAGCTAATAAGTATCTGAGGTTAGAAGAACTCAGTCTTCCTAACTCTAGGCCCAGCACTACATCTACTTCATCACCTAATTATTGCAATGACTTGCAACACATATGAGATGTTTGTATCTGTTCTATAGCCAAATAAGTGACTGTCATCTGTGTTCAAAGTACAGGTTGATCTACCTTTTGGAGACAGTAAAAACAGAGTGAAAAGAAATATTTTTATTGAAGTCAGCTAACATGAGGGTAGGAATTGAGGAGGAGAGAAAGTTTGAGCTAGGCACTGAATTCACCAAGGAAAAAAGGGGAGCGTCTTGGAAGTTGGGAGACAATAACTACCAGAATGTTGATTGGATGGTAGATATAGATTAACTGAACCTCAAGGGAAGAGAGGTTACTGAGTGATGGAGGTAGAGGTAAAGGTTGGACATAACAATGGGCAGTATTCTAACTTTCCCCTACCTCAACCAGTGAATTGGGGAAATGAGGCAAAGTACAATCAGTGCCAGAAAGGGTTACCCAGGGAGGCTGTCTCATCAGGGAGGAGCTGGTTCTCAGTGACAGCCACAAGATGAAAAGAGTGAGAAAGGAAATGATTTAAGCCTAAAGCAAATTTGTCATGTAAATGTTTATGTTAGCACATATTTCAGAGTACAGTGGAAGGGGTGGGCAGTTTTACAGTATAACATTGGGGGAAGTTGTGTTGAGGGAGATGAGACTAAGAGAGTGAACAGTGGAGGGTGGAGAACAGGATGCATATAAAGACAGCCAGCAGTTTAAGGAACTTTGTTCATTATTGCTAAATGAGTTCAAGAGGTTTTTAAAACATCACTAGGGATTTGGCCTCAGGGTGGTATCCTTTCAGCACATTAGGCAGCTCAGGCGGAGGGGATCAGAGATGATGGAATATAATTTCTCTCCTATGATCAGGTCATGAAAGAGAGTGGAAGAGTCTAACACGTGGGAGAAAGTGAAAGGAAAGGACACCTGGACATTTAGATCTCAACAGTAGATCTGAGCCTCTTCCTGAGGAAGAGAGAGCTAGTTGCTCTGAGAAATAAGAAGCTGCTTATCCTCCAAAGAATAACATAATATTGCCATTGAAAAGTCATCCAATAAGGGTTAGAAGAGAGTAGCAGTAGCTTCTATGCCTTGCTGGGTACTGAGGCAGCTATGTATTAAATTGATAACAATAACAGAGAGGATTATTCTCTTCCTGGGGGGATTGTATCCAGTATAAAATAGAGAATCAGTTCTGGTGATTCTTATGTGAGCAAATCACACTTTAAGAAGGAGGTTAAAAATATTGTCAATAGCTATAAAAATTGAGCAAAAACTAAAGGCCATAAGGGTACAGGTTGTTATCATACTTATTGCCCGTTGAAGGAAAGAGATACACAGTAGGAAAAAAAATGCATCAGTTTGGTAAGTGAACAGCCAAATAAGAAAGTAGTGTCTGAGAATGGACTTTGGATTTTCAGATCATGATGCAGGGTTGGCAGATTCCTATCCAGAGACTAAGTACACCTAACAAAAGTTGGAAAGAATGCATTTGCCAGGTATCATGCCAATCTAACCAAAAGGAATTTAAGTGTGGGGAAGGAAGCCCGTGTATATGTCCCAAGTTAAATTCCACAGTGAGTAGCCACAAAGAAGGAAAAAGAATAGCTGAGGGGATATTCAGAAAATTCATAGGAGACAAAATACAAGAAAAGAGCCAGAAGTAAAATCATGGCTTCAAATGTAGGTATATAAATGGCCAGAGTTTAGACAATAGCCAAGAGAACTAGAGGTCCTAATACAAGAAAACAAATTAGACTTTATAACTAAGATTTGGTGGGATGAAGCCCATGATTAGACCATGACTCTGCATAGGTATACCTTATTCAAAAGAAACAGATTAAGTAAGAGGAGAGGGGTGGACTTTGGTATCCTTGCATATTAAGAAAGCGTATCCATGTAAGGAAATTCAGGAAGCAGAGGGAGGAGTCCAGATAGAGAGTATTTGGTTGAAGGTCAAAGGTTAGAGAAAAAGAAGTGATTTCGTCACTGGAGACCACCTGACAAGAAAAGGAAAATAGAACATGTGATTTATGTGCCATTATCATTAATATTTAAGTGATCATGGGAAAGGGGAGAACTACTACCAAACTGAAGAAGGTTAAATATTCCAATTAAAAAAAAAGATGAAGGGGAAGGGAACAGAGTCTGAAAACCACAGGACATCAAGCTTGACTTCAATTCTTGGGGAAATTCTGGAATGGATTATTAAGATGGTTGGTGAACAGAGGTGATCAGCAAGTAGCTTGGAAAGGAAAAAGGTGATTACAAAGAGCCAGCTTCATCATTGAGATTAACTTTACTTCTGTTTTTGACAGGATTACTAAACTAATAGATGAAAAGAGTCCTGTGGATATTGTTAATCTTGAATTTAGCAAAGCTTTTGATAAGACATCTCATGTTGTTCTTATGGAAATGAAGAGATACGGATTAGATGATAATTCAATCAGATGGATCCAAAACTGGCTAGATGACCAGTCTCAAACAGTAGTTGTTAATATTCCATTGTCAACACGGAAGGGAGGTCTCCAGGGAAGACCTTTGCTTGGCTGTGAGCTGTATAACATTGTTATGGATGACTTGGTAAAGGCATAGGTAGTATGCTCATCAATTTGCAGATGACACAGATTTGGGAGGAATAACTGACACAGTCAGGATCCAAAAATATCTTGACAGGTGAGAGTACTGGGATGAATTTGATAAGGTGAAATTCAATAGGGATAAATGAAAAGTTTTAGAACTGAGTACAAAAACATCAATTCCATAAGTGTAAGATAGAAGAGGCATGACCATACAAGACACCAAAGTTGAAGTAGACATTGAAAGCTGGAGAGGGTTCGGAAGAAGGTAACCAGGAGATGAAAGCCTTGAGTATATGCCATGCAAGTTATCAGTTGAGGAATTGGGCATGATTAGCCTGGAGAAGAAAGGACTCAGTGGGAACCCAATAAATATGCTAAAATATTCAAGAGCTATAGTGTGTATAGCTATAGATGAGGTTTGTTCTGTTTGACCTCAGAGGGTAGAGCCAGAGCAATGGGGTTGCTGAAGTTGTAAAGAAAGCAATTTAGATTTGCTGTCTGCAAAACTTTCCAACAATTAGAGCTGTCCAAAAATGGAATGGGCTTTCTAGAAAGGTGAGAGGTTCCCCATCCTTGGAGGTTTTTACACTTAGAATAGATGACCACTCATAGGGTGAGATGTAGTAGATATCCCACTTGTGTAGGGGTTGGACTAGATGGCCATTGAGGTCTCTTACTTCTCAGTGATTCTGATTCTCTAAGATCTCTAAGATCTAAGATCTAAAATCTAATGTCTTCAAAGGTCAGAATCTAAATGCAAGAAAAGATACCCAACACGCTACAATTGACTGAGGCATAGATATCACTAGAAAAGGGGTCAGAGAATCTATGTGGTATTTTTCACTTGGAAAAATGGGAGGACAGTTGTATCAGAGATTGTCTTGGCAGCCCTGTAATTCAGTCTTGCATGGTATGAGGGGCAGCTGGTACAAATCAGAGATGTATTTGGTGCACCTGTACATATTCACTACTCTCACAAAAGTTCACTCAAAATGAAAGATAAATGTATCCTGGGAGGAAAAAGCCTTTCTTTGGAGTCAATTTCTGCACATTAACCTCTCTCATTACATTCCAGCTTCTGAACATCATTCCTTTCAGTTCACTGGCTTTTTGTTTTTTAAAAACACACTTATAGATTCAAAGGATGATGTTTCTGAAAATAGAGAGGGTGGGGAGAAAGGGGATAGTATTAGACTCTAAGCTGCTTTTTTTTCCCTGAGATAATATTGACCAGATGTGCCAAGAAGGTAAACTATCCTTTAAAAATGCCTAAAGCATTTGCATGTATTAGGTACTCTGAACTGAACACTAATATGTGAATGCTTTGTTCCCCTGCCACTTTCTGTGCTCTGCAATTAAAATGGAAAGAAGGTGCTATTGTGTGTGGAACAGAGAATGGAGAATAGCAGTGCAGAGACCTTTGGAGATTGTGCTCCCTCATTAATAGGCAGCAGCTCAAAGTCAGAAGCCCCGTCAACAAAAGCAATGTATTATTTGGCAGATGGTCAGGCAGGGTCTGGCTCTGTGGTGGAATAAAATTTCAGAACAATTAAGTCTGAAGCTATGGTCCAATCTGTTGAGACCTGCTTTCAATGTCACATTTCTTTGTGACATTCCTGGCTAGTGTTCCATATCTAGTGGCAGGGCAAAGTCTCTCACTAATGAGTTGGATGCACTATGGCTCAGTAGACATCTGAGCTGTGTTCGCTTGGTTTGATATTGGCTAGGCTGAAAATGTAGGGTCACAGGGCTGCTCAAGTCATTGCCAGGAAGGGAAGCATATGTAGGCCAATGGTATGGGATATGTGCAATGCTTCCAAGACTTAGTGAAGAATAAATTAAAACCAGAAAGTGTGGAAGATTGTTGTTTCCACAGTGGATGGAAATAACAGATATAGTGGCAGGAAGCAATAAGGGATGGATGCTTTCTGTTTGCATACATGTAAGCTTTCCAGACAAAGGGAAGAAGGCTGTTTCCAGTAGCAAAAGTCCAAGAAGAAAACTATAGAAAGACTATGTATGCATGAGGCATGGTGTACAATCATGCATTATGTAAGGCCATCGGATAGACCTGAATGCTTATAGACAATAAAAGAACAATACCAAAGCAAAGTCAACTTTTGGACACACAATTCTGATCTAGAACAAAGTTTTGGCATTGCTAAGAATATCCCCACCTCTTGATTATGTTGCTATCCCTGTGTCTCATTGGAAGCTCTTCTCCTTGGGAGATGACATTTCTCCTGTCTTCCTGAAGGAACAGCAACTCTGTAATAGAATTGACAACACTGAATTCCACCTACAGCAGGAAAAAAAGAGAGAGGTTACGACATAGGGTATTATGCAGGAGGTGGGGGTAAATTGAACCAATCTTAGACAAACTGCTGAATTGTAAAATAATGAAAATGTATATTGTTCACCTCTTCCAGGGACCTTCCATGTTATCTAGTTCCATGTTATCTAGTTCAACACTTACATTTTAAAGATGAGGAAACTGAGACCAAGAGAGAAAAAGTGGCTTGCCTGGGATCAAATAGTTGATTAGTGGCAGGACCATGCCTGGACCACAGGTATACTGATTGTCAAATTGGTGATCTTGCCAGTATATTATGCTATTTCAAGTAGGTGAAGTTTTGTGGTTGCTTTTTTTGGGGGGGGGAATTTCATTACATATTGAAGAGTATTAGTCACAATTAAATCATAGGCCCAGTGATGTATTAATTGAATTATTTGATGATCTCAACCTCTTCTTCCAACACTCTCTCTTTAGCAAATACCCATAGCTTCCATCACAGTAGACAATATAAAAATTGAAATATTTTAAAAAAGACCCTCTGCAAAGAATATTTATTGTGGATAAAGAGAAGCCCAAGAGATAAACACGGAAGAGAGTAACTCTATGTTAAGCACAAGTAGAGTTTCAGTGAAAAGAAAACCTTGGCTACAAGAATTCTAAAATTGCCTGGAAGAAAGAATATAAAATTAGAAGAAATGTTACAATAAAATCTAATTATCTGGAAAACAAGTTGAGGAGAGATAATTTAATAATCAATGCTCCCTGAATATTACAAACAAATAAAAATGTGAATGCTGTATTTAATAAATCATACAAACAAAAATTTGCCAGATCTGTTAGAACCAAAGGACAAAGTCAAAACCGAAAGGATCAATCCACCAGTTACCTCTTGATAGAACCCTCAAAATGAAAGCACCTAAGAATGTAATAGCCTAAGTCCAGAGCTTGCAGTTCCAACAAAATACATTTCAAATAGCCAGAAAGAGTTCAAGTTCCAAGGAGCCACAGTTACAGTCACATGAGATTATAAAAGAAAAAAGGCTAATAAACTTTGCAAAACTAACATTAATTCTACAGGGGAATAAATAATAGAATATATACATACAGATACACATGGATATTACATTTTATAATGTAGATGTAGAGAATATACATGTGTAAAATAATTGAATTAACTTTCAAGCATTTCTGATAAAAAATGTCAGAGTTGGACAGAACCTTGGAAATACAAACAGTAGAAACCTAGATGGTAAATATATTTGAAACTTCAAAATGATGATAAGGTGCTTGCATTCTAGTGAGAGAAAGAGAGAGATGGAGAGAGACAGAGAGAGACAGAGAGAGAGACAGAGAGAAAGAGAGAGATGTTCCTTCATTCTCTTTAAGAGTCATAAAGGGAATAAAGAAAGACAAACATAAGGTGTAGAGTGGTTATGTTCTTTTTGATGTTGGTTTTAAGAGAGTAAAGAAAAGGGGAGGGGACTCTACTAGAGTAGGAATGAAGAAGCAGGAGTAAGAAGGAACTTACTATTTCAGAAGAAGAGTATCTGAACATAGAGGATGGGGTGGGAGAGCAGGTGACTCATGATTCTGATTGTTACATTAACCAGATAACTAGGAGGATTGAACACTTACATGTTTTGGTATAGAAATTTGGCATTTAAATATATTCAATTCAGAAGGGAAACAAACAGGAACAGGAAAAGGAGAGAGAGAGAGAGAGAGAGAGAGAGAGAGAGAGAGAGAGAGAGAGAGAGAGAGAGAGAGAGAGAGAGAGAGAGAGAATACGGAACATTAGAGTTGGCAAGGGAATAGTCATAATCAAAGCAAATTTCATCTGCAGAGGATGAATCATAAAGGAGGTATTAAAAGTAGAGAAAGTACAACCAGTAAGTTTATCTGGGCTGAGTGAAGAGAGAAAGGTCAGAGCAGAGGGATTATACCACTTCAATTATAGATTACTGGTGGTGATCACATTCCCTTTTTTTTCCCCTTGACATCTTCCTTGAAAAGAGATAGGAAAGGAAAAATTCAAAGAATATGAAATGGATGAAAAAGCATAATTAACAATCATAATGAATATTAAAGGGATATACTCACCCACAAAGAGAGTAGGGTAGCAGAATGCATTAAAAAATAGAATACAGCAATATGTTGTTTCCAAGAAAAACATATGAAATGTAAAGATTCATAGAGAGTTAAAATGATGGGTTGTAGCAGGATTTATTATGCCTCAGATGAAGTAAAAAAGTGGGGATGGCAATAAAAATCTCACTCACAGCAACAATAAAAATAAGTATGATTAAAATAAATAAGCAGGAAAATGATATTATACTTAAAGGCATCATAAATAATAAAATATATCAACCTTCAATATATATGCACTGAATGGCGTAACAGCTAAGTTTTTAAAGGAGAAATAGCTAAACTGTAATAATTGGGACATCATGTGTCCCTTAGATGTATACAAATTAAACAAAAAGATAAACAAGAGAAAGGCTAAGGACTTGAATAGAGTTTTAGAAAAATTACATATGCTAGATCTCTGGAAACTGCTGAATAGAAATATAAGAGAGCATACATATTGCTTAGCTCTACATGGTACCTTTGCAAAAAATTGGCCATATACTAAGGTATTAAAACTTCATAAAGAAAAGAAGAAAAATGTAAACACATTCTTTATAGATCATGATGCAATAAAAATAATAATAATCAAAAAGGGCATTTAAATAAAAGGCTCAAGCTAAAATGGAGACTAAATAACAAAATCCTAAAGATTAGGTAAATTTTATCAAAGAAAATGACATCAATAAGACAGTATATAAAAATTTATGCAGCCAAAGCAGTCTGAATCACCAAAAGCTGTATTTTCACTACTAAAAGAGAGAAAGAACAAATTGATGAATTGGACATACAACAACTTAATAACCAACAAATAAAAAAATAACTAAACACAAAAACAGACACTCTGAAAAATCAGTGTGACTATTTACTTCCTTATCCTTCCTCTTAAACCTTGCTCTCTTTTTTCTGCTTCTATTTGTTTCCCTACAGAATTCAATGTATTTCCATGCCAAATTTCTATGTGAAAAGATGTGATTATTCAACCCTCTGTTATCTGGTTAAGATAACAATCAGAATCATGAGGCACCTCCTCCTCCCACCCTATTCTCTATGTTTAGAATTTAGATTTTCTTCTTCTAGTATACCACAATTATAAGAAATAGTGAGTTCCTTTTTACTCCTGCTTCCTCATTTCTACTCTAGTAAAGTCCCCTCCCCTTTTCTTTCCTCTTAAAATCAACATCAAGAAGAACATAACTACTTTACACTTTTTCTTTACTCCCTCTGTGACTCTTAAAGAGCGTGAAGTGACACTTGTCTCCCTCCGTATTAGAATGCAAGCACCTTACCATCATTTAATCACTTGTACTTTCAAATGTCTTTAGCATCTAGGTTTCTACTGTTTGCATTTCTGAGTGCTGACATTTTTCATCAGGAATGCCTGAAAGTTAATTCTATTATTTTACACATGTATATTCTCTACATTCATATTCCACACATTATAAAATGTAATACCCATGTACATTCTATACATCTATAGTCTACGCATTTATTCCCTGTAGGATTATACTTAGTGTTACAAAGTTTATTAGCCTTTTTATTTTATACTCGTATGTGTTTGTGACTGTGGTTCTTTGGAACTTGAACTCTCTGGCTACTTGCAGTGTATTTTGTTTGACCTGGAAGCTCTGGACTTAGGCTATGACATTCTTAGGTGCTTTCATTTTGAAAGTTCTATCAGGAGGTTTTGACATTGTGCATTGGTCCTAACATATCTGGGAAGGTATTTTTTGTATTATTTCTTAAATACAATATATAGCTTTTCCTTTGTTTGTAGTATTCAGAGAGTACGTTGATTGTTATACTACCTCTCCTCAACCTGTTTTCTGGGTGATTTGCTTTTATTGTAACATATTCTTTCAATTTGATGTTCTTTCTTCATGGCAATCTTAGAATCCTTGTAGCCAAGTCGTTTATTTCTCTGAAGCTCTACTAGTACTTAACACAGAGTTACTCTCTTCTGTGTGAATCTGTTGGGCTTCTCTTCACCCATAATGATTATTCATTCTTTTCAGAGCACTTCCCCCACCCCCACATATCTCCAGTTTCAGTTTCTGGATTATTTCAGGACCAGGTTATCCCCTTTCTCACGTATCCTATTTAGTCCTGTCCCCAATAATCTAGAAACTATTGCAATTGAATATTGGGATGAGTTAGCTGGAATAGGTTCCATCCTCTGACACAAACCCTGACTTCCATCTCCATTTCTATCATACTGATACTGACTCCTTCTCCTTTCATATTCCCTAAGTAGGAGTAGCTCCTTCCCCCATGTGACCCCCAAAGCCCCTGATTAGGTACCTGATATGTGGCAGGGATCATGTTATATTCAGTCCTCCGTACACTGTGCTGTCTCCTGTTGTGGCTCTAAAAGGAGTTGGTTTTAGATCTCCTGGAAAGGCCTTAGGCTTACCAGCATTGCCTCTCGTACTCTTCCTGAGCAATGACCCACCTTGGGCTAGCTCCTTTCCCTGCTTCAGCTCTAGTAGGCCAGGGCAAAGATCCCATTGTCTTCAGACCCAATTTATCAGCATGTCACCCCTTCCACCCACCTTATGCACTCCTGAACTGGAAGGAGGAACTTACTGGTATTTCTCTTTAGTCTTCTTTACCATTACCACATGTGGTGCCATTTTGAATCTTTGCTGTAGTATTCATTGGGAGTGTTGGATTATGGCCTTTCACATTGTTATCTTAACAGGAAGATCCAGATGGCTCTAATTGTTAAGAAATATTTCCTGTTTCAAGTCTAGATATGCCTCTTTGCAACTTTCACCCATATCTCTGAGTTCTGCCTTCTGGAGCCATCACAATAACTCTACTTTCTTTTCCATATGATAACAATTCACACACTTTAAGATAGCTATCATGATGTCTCACATAAGCCTTCCCTTTCCCAGGCTAAACATGCCCAGTTCCCTCAAATGACTCTAATATAACATTGACTTATGACCTTTAACCATCCTATTTGCTTTCTTATGGACACTCTCGAGCTTATCTATATCTTTCCTAAAATGTAGTGTCCAGGACTGAATTGCCCAAGTTACTCCAGATGTAGTCTGACAAGGACAGAGAATAATGGGACAATCATCTCTCTAGTCTTGGACACTAAGCTTCTCTTGAGATAGTCAGAGGTTGTATTCCCTTTCTTGACTGATGTATCATATTGAACTTGAAGTTCACTAAAACCTTCAGGTCTTTTTCAGATGAACTGCTTCCCAGTCATGCCTCTCATTTCTGTACTTGTGAAGTTGATTTTTAAAAACTTAAGTATGCCTTTATTTCTATCCTTAACAAATTGAATCTTGTGGCATTTATATCAGTGTCCTAGCTTATTTTTTTTAATATTCTGACTTTGTTAGCTAATGTTCTTTGTCCTTCCAACTTTGTGTTGTTAGTAGTCTGTTTCCTTTTAACATTTACTGTTGTCGTCTTTTAACTGTCTCCTAATGATGACTAGGTATTATAGCTTTCAAATGTTTCCCAGAATGCAAAGCAAATAGAGAAGTAGAGATGTCAGCAGTATAGATGAATTAGTTGCTAGTTTCCAAAGCTGTCTTTACCAATGAGATATCCAATAAGATTCTGATGTTAATTGAGTGCTGACCTACTGTGAAAACAATATCATTTACTGGATAGACATAATTCACATATCTGACAATGTTAGTCTTATTCCTAGATCAACCATGAAGATATTTTATAATCTTGAGAAAATTAGCTAACCTCCCCATTCCTGTAAATGAGAGTTGTAAGGCTGTGAGTTAAAGTAGGAGCAACATTATCTTTGAAATTGATCCACTTTTAAAGGGAAGCAAATGCTAACTAATATCATAAAGAAATTTCAATTATGTCATAACTGCTTACTAGCTTTTTCAAGGTTATTTGTTCCAATTTTTTTTAGACTAGTAATACAACTTTAGAAAACTTCAAGTCAAAAATATTGCAAGTCTTTTGTCTCATAGGAGCATATCATATATTTCAGGACCAAGAACAGTTACCACTGAATATTATTGCTATTGATTTTTCAATTGAAAATTCAAATGTATAAGTTTGGAGGGTTTTATGTCTCATGATTTTCTTGTGTTTTGGATAAAATAAAATAGATTTATTGATTTTCAAAAGCATTTCATCCTTTTATTCACAGAAAAAAAATGGTTTTTATTAGTCCATTCACATGAAATGTAAAATGGAATAAAAGTGATTACAACTGCAACATTTGATTTGAACCAAAACCTTATTGTAGCATCGTTCCAATAAGTGCATTATTAGCACCATTTACTTCCTATCTTCTTGTTAACCGAGTAGACTGATTTTTCCTTTTCAGCTAATGGAAATTGATAAAGCTGTTTAATTGTTTAGTCACTTATGAAATCAAGGACCTGAAAACTGCTTAGCTTGATTATTTGATGTACATTCAATGAAACTACATATTTAGAATCTTAAGTTTTAGGGTTTTATAAAATTAAAGAGTTTTTTTTTAACCCCATGCCAGAACCACAATTTGAAATACAGTTATCTAGACTCTATGTATAGGAGTCTGGGTAGTGCTTTCAGATAATTTAAGTTCACTACATTCTGAATAAATGAGCTTAAGAACTGTTTCTACTTTCCCATAAAATTATCTATGCCACTATGGTGCAAAGTTGAAAATCTAATGAATATTGTACCCTAGCCAGGTATTCATCTGTATTTACCTGTAAGCTTAGGAAATGAAAGAGAGGAAGACTCCAGCCTAGGTAAAGTTGGTAGAGAGAAGAGATGGGATAAAAAAAAGAATAATTAGTTTAGAGAAACAAACAGTCTTTGTGAGACACCAAGAACAAATATCATCTCCCCTTTTGAAATTAATAAAGAACTCAGATGACTGAAAAGCTTCAAAGACCCAAGGGAAAACTGCTTTGATAGCAGTAGAATGGTAAAATTTATATTTTGGGATGGGGACCTATTCTGGTGATTCCTCAAATCACTTCATAAAAGCAGCTACATAGTTACTTGACAGGTTGGTCATTTATGTCTGTGAGTGATATTCTCTATTGAATATCAGTAATATCAGAAAGGAGCTGAGGCTACAGGTCAGCACTATTGTGAACTCACCATAATCAAAGCAATCTCTTTTGTAATGGTCTTTGAATCTAGCTACTAAAGAACATATAAGAGGAAAAATGCTTCAATAGAGCCAAAATTGTAAGCCTACGTCTTATCTCAACTCATTCTCCCAATTAATAACCCTAATACACAATGAAAACAACAGCAACAAAGTGAAAAATTAAGGTGATTCAATAGTTCAGTGAATACAGGGTGAAGAACCAAAACAGAGGACTAGAAATAAACTTTTCAGTATGACAAATTTAATGACTTTCAGGGTGACCTTGGATGCATAAGCTGACCTTATTTTGAAGTGTATCTATAGCATGGGAAAACAAACATTTATCTCCTAAATTGTTGGTAACTATAGTTCCATTCACACACAACCAAATTCTTGATTCATTCATGATAAAGTGCTAGAAGAAAGGATGAGATAGACATTTCTGCACCCAACAGATTTGTTTTCCCAGACCATGCCTCCTTTCTTCTATTCTACTAGAAATCCTACCAAATTTGGTTCAATATCAATAGCTACTCATTAGAACTATCCAAGTGGGCTACTTCAAGTGGCTGTGGGTTGCTCCTCATGGAGGTTTTCATGCCGAATTTGGATGCTCAGTCAAGCAATCATCAAACATTAATTAGATATACCAGACACTATGCTGGTTACTGGCATAAAACATCTAAAGTGAAGCAGCCTCTGCTGCCAGGGAGTTTACAGTCTAAAGGGGGAGATGACATGTTCATATTTAGGTATATACATAAGAAGTAGTTGCAAGGTACCCCTGGGGGTGGGGCAAGGAACTAGCAAAAAAAGAAAAGCCATATACAGAAGATGATACTTGATTGGAGTCTTAAAGGAAAGTGAGGATTCTAAGAGGTGGAGATAGAGAGAAGAGAATTTCAGGAAGGGAGATATGGCAGTTCAAAAGCACTTGTCAAGGACATTGTTGAAGGGATCCCTACTCAGATACTGACTATACTAGATGATTTCTGAGGTCTCTTGAGAACCAGAGATCCTTTGATTCTTCAATTCATCATTGCTTTAGCCTTTGGGAATGAATAGACATTGAAAGATGGACAGTTGATGGGAGATAGTTTGATTTTCATTGTTCCAAAAAGGAAAGAGCTTTAGTAACTATAGCTTTATTCTGTCCATATCTTTAGTAATGCAGGTAATATGAGTGTTCCAATGCTTCTAAAATGAAGGCCTGAGAGAGAATAACTACTGTATAAGGTTCATGGGAGACCAAATGTAGTATAATGGAGTCAAGAAACCAGGTTCTAGTTTTAAGAACCAAGTAGCTATGTGATCTTGACCAAATCACTTTACCTATTAGTTTCATTACCAGTACCACGAAGGGATTGCACTAGGCAGGGGACTCCTCCCATTTAGTGGCTGTTGTTTGTGACAATGGTCCAAGGGTTTCATGCTAAAAATTATTTAATGGTGCCTGAAGCATGTGAAATAATTGCTCATTTATGTTATAAGTATGTTTTTCTCTGTGACAAGCATATGCATGTTTGAATTATTATAGGTTTGTGTTTTTTTTAATTATTAGAGAATATCCACATAAAACATCCATAATCAGTTTATAATCAGTCTTATAATTTTATATTTAGAGTTTCCATAATTATAGGTAAAATAAAATTCTATTCTATTTATTTATTTATTTAATAATAATAATTATATAACAAAAATTTTAATTAGGAGCTTTGGGGGGCAAAAGTTATCATTTTAGCTGTTACATACACTTAATGAATAAATTAAAATAATATTATGAGAAGTATATTAAATTACTCAGGGGTTCACAACATATGTATTGTTGTTGAAAGGGGTTCACGGAACAAAAAAATCTTGGGAACCATGCAGTAGAGGAACCTTAAAATCTCTTTTACATTTTACAAATTTATGACCCTTTGTTAATAAAACCATCAAATTAACTGCACATTCAGGCTTAGGATCCCTGCTGAGCTTCCCAATTCTCCTTGTGATTTTTGGGCTTTATTCCCTTTTCACTTACACATTCCTCTTAGAAACATAGGTTTGAAGATGGAAGAGATATTATGGGTTATCTAGTACCTCTTTAGCTGCTCATTAAGAGAAACACTGTCAAAAGCATGCCTCTTGGATACAAGATCTGCTGCCCTAACCCCTGGAGTGCAATTCTAGAAGGATAGAGATGAGGTTGGATAAACAAAATCCATAGACAATTCCCAAACCTCACCGTTAGTCATTGATTTGCATTTTCTTCCTCTAACAAACCTTTACATGCATTGCTAATAAGCAGAAGAACAACTGATTTGGGTTTTCCCTTCCTTGACCAACCTCCAGCAGTGGTGTCAATGAATTGTGAAATTTGTCCAAGACAGAGAGCAAAAGAGAGGATATGGTAGAGTATCTAAAGTTCTAGGTGATACCCATGGACTCTTGAGCCATGCTTATTATCCTCATTAATCAAAACAGATATATTGCAACTCTATCTGCTGACCCTGTATAATTAAATATCTCATTACAATTCATCAATCAATTTATAACCATTTATTGTGTCTACTATGTGCCAGATATTGTGCTGGGTGCTGGGGATACAAAGGCCAAAATAAAACAGTCCCTGCCCCCAGGAAGCTTACTTGCTATTGAGGGAGACAATATCTACACATTAACATATATACACAATAAGCATAAAGGAATTGGAGGAGGAGGCACTAGGGTTGGGGGGATCAGGAAAGGCTTCCCATAGGAAGTAGTGCTTGAAATTTGTTTTGAAGGAAAACAGGGATTCTTTTTTTAAAATAATATTTCCCACCACCCCTCAATTACATGTTAAAACAATTTTTAAAATTAGTTTTTTTTAAAGTTTCAAGTTCCAAATTCTATACCTCCTTCCCATCCCCCTTCCTGAGATGGTAAGTTCCTGATTGTTCTCCTTAATGGTTGGATCAATTCACAACTCCACCAACAGTGCATTAGTGTCCCAGTTTTCCCACATCCCCTCCAACATTTTTGATTTTCCTTTTTTTGTCATATTAGAACAATCTGATAGGTGTGAGGTGGTACCTCAGAGTTGGAAAACAGGGATTCTAAAGGAAAATGTCATGAAATCATAGACTTATTGTCACCTAACCCAACTTCTATCTAAAGCTTGAAGCCTGTCTACAAACATCTGGTCAGGTGGGTTCCTCCTGAGCAGCAACAGTAATAAGTAATTCATTTACCCCATGAGGAGGCCCATGACACTTTTTGACACATCTATTTAGGAAACTTGGCCCTATCTTGAAATGAAATCTTTTCTCTTATGGTAAATAGTTCTGCCTTCTGGGACCAAGCAGAATATGTCTAATCTTTCCTTGAAGAAGTGATTATTGGTCCAAGGTGCTCTTGAAAGAGTCACATATGGCTCAAAAGCCCAGGGCATGAGTATCATTGCTATGGATGAACAAACAGACTCATTAAACCCTGAATAATAAAGTTGATCACAAGTTTGAAAATGAATATGTGGAAAGAGTTGGAGAGATGGAGGGTGGCCTTTGCTTTCAAGCCAGTGGTATAGCCTTCAAGAAGCCAGGGTCACCTTCATGGTACAATGAGGCCTTGGAGGAGTACTTCAGTAGAGGTTTTTCACCTCACCTCTTTATCCATGAAAATAAACCTATAGCCATTGTCAGAGTTTTGTTGGTAAATGTTTCAACTGTCTCTCCTAAAAAAAAAGAGTGCAGGATACATTTTAAAATTTAATCTGCCTTATTAACTTTTACTCTATCACTATCTTAAATCTAGAAAATGAACAAAACAATAAATCAAGCCTTGATTGGTAGAAATTGACAATTTCCAAGTAGTAAAGGATCACACCAAAAATTTAAAGATAGGCTCTTGCTAGTCAGTTTACCTGGACTCTAGCACATCCATGAATATAGCCTCATTTTTGCATTCTGTTAAAACAAACTGGATTTTTGTTCTGAATTCAAAAAGATATATTTCAGTTGTCCAAAGGTCATTGAGTGGCAACAATTCAATGAAAAAAAGTCAGTCAAACTTGGCATCTGCTTTAGAGCTTGAGTCTCCTTAATGCTGAGAGGCCATCTTGACTTGTGGTAAGCATTTTCTTGAATACATAGTTTCACATGCCACAGACAGACTGAAAGGAAAAGAAGCCTGAAGTGTCAGAATGGCATAAGGGTTGAGCTTTCTAAGTCCTTAACGCTTCTTCTCCTGAAACCACATTCTATTTATTTTACATCCAGGTTGCATTTACTGATATCTGTGCATTTTTGTTTCCTCTGTTAACAATATAAGTTCCTTGAGGGCAGATATGGTTTCATTTTTGTCTTTGAATACTTTGTACCTACACAACCTGTTACACAACAGTGACTTAATAATGTTTGTTAAATTGAATGGAATACAATGAAAATGGAATGGAGGTACTTTCACCTCTATTATTTCTTTAGCATTTAATTGTCCTTTTCTGAGGACAAGGTCTCTAGTAAGATCTCAGGCTTCCAGAGGCAAACAGCTTATTGCTCTGAGATCTTTCATATGACTGTTCCTGATGTAATCTGGGAATGTGCTGGAAATAATGGGTTTTCCTATGATCCAAGGTGACTTTATTGGCAATTTAGTTAAATTTACAGCCCAGCATTATCTTAAGGCAGAAAAATTAGTGTCCATTTTTAGTGATTGAATCAGGTTGCATTTAAAATGAAAGGAGAATCTGTAAGATGCTACATAGGAGCAGTAATATGCTTAGCAGGTGAAAGATGATATTCAGTTAAGATAGCAAGTTCATGGCTAGGGGCAGGGTTTTAAAAGCATCCTCACATTGCTCTGGATTTTCAGAAGAGTACCACCTAAATTTATAAGTTTATCAGCAAGGTTTGGTTTTAAATATTGAAACTTTGTGCTTTCAGAATGTTTTTTCTTTGAACCACAGATAATTCAGATTTTAAAGGAATGGAGAGAAGCAAACCCTTGGCTAATCCAATCCACTTTAGACCAAACAACGAAGCCATATCATAAAGATGAAGCTCCAGAAGATTAGAGAACTTTCAGGTCCACTCCTACCCCTCTACTCTATTTCCTGTTGTTCTGTTTTACCTAGCCTTGAATAGGGGTAGTGTCAAGGAGGAAAGATCTTAGGTTAAATTTTGGCTCTCAGCTTTAAGGATAAAAAGTTTATCAAAAAGGCAAAACTCAGGTAATCTTTTTTTTTTTTATGAGGCAGAGAGCCTTTACTCAGTTTGTGGTCTGGAATTTTATTCACAGAGCCAGATTAGTGTTCCATTGAATTCAACCACCAGATTTGACTGCGAAAACAAATGGCATTCTGCAGCCAGGTAAAGGATACGGCACATAGTTTTGCGGTTTTAATCAACTTCATTTGTCCTTAAATCTTAGAGTCAAATTTCAGCCTGAGAACTTTCCTCCTCCTCATACCTCATCTTTGGAATCACCCCTTTCCAAGACTAGGTATAATAGAACAGCAGGAAGTAGAGCAGATGGCTAGGAATAGGAACTGAATAGTTCTCCAGCTATTCAGGAATGCCATCTTTATGGTGTGGCTTTGCCATTTGGTCTAAAGTGGATTGGATTAACAAGGGGTCTGCTTCCTTCTATTCCTCTAAATGTGAAATTTAGCTCTAAGGCTTAAGGACAAAGAGGTTGATCAAAAATGCAAAACTAAATGCCATTACAAAGTAACTGATTGATCCAAGGGCATAACTAACATTGTGTCAGCGTGCACAGTGCAGGCATTAAACTGTCTTCACTGACACCTTCCGACAAGGGTTTTGTTCTGGTATTAAAGTCATCTTCTTATACAAGAAGTAAACATCTCCATTGATACAGTATTTGAGCATTATCGAATCATGGCTAGTCTTATAGGATTCCGTTGAACTTGGCCTTTATAATAGAAAGAAGAGACAGAAGACAAATGGAGATAGTCAGAGCTTATGGACAGAAAGAAGAGAAAGACTACATCAAAAGAGCGAAACAAGGACACTAGAGGAAAGCCTGAGGTTCTGACGTATGGTTGCATGGCCCCAGCAGAGGAAGCAATGGCAGTGGGATGGCATTAAGCAATTCCTGTACCAAGCTGGGAGCTGACAGGTACGGTAGAAGCAGCGAAGTGGCAATGCCATTGTCAAGGACTTCCTAAAGAAGGAAAGGAATTCTAGGAATAATCCTCCCAGATGCACAGAAGGAATATTTAAACAACACCAAGTTCCCATACCAAGCAGGAGAATAGCAAGGGAAAAGGACAGAGTCAGGTTATGGAAATATAAATCTGACTTTGTTATTTAGTGGGTTTGTGAGTTATGTAGGCTGTGCATGTCTAGAGAAGGTAGATTAACTCTTGAGAAATCCTGGTCACTTGTCACTTTGGGAGAGGTCTCGAGAAGACTATTATTGTAATTCTGCAAAACTGTGTAGAAGTCTGAGAAAGTGACATTCCCTGGAAGGATGGGGTATTCGACAATCTTACAACTTCAACTGCTTTCCTTTTGTGGGGGAAAGGGAGAGCCTCAAACTTAAGGAAGTATAAGTCTGGAGAAATATATAAGTGTCTCACATAGTTGGAGATTCACCAGAGACAGCAGGAGGATGGTTTTATTGTTTATGGGTTCCAGCATGGGTCATTTTGTATTTTTTTGGTACGTGAAATAAAGCCTGTCTCTCTTCTGTGTCTAAACTTGAGCATGGGGACTTTTGGGAATTCTTTATTTTTGACTTATTAACCTCACCTGACCAAAATCTGACTTATAGAATAATGTTAAGGAAAGATCAGGACCATTTTTCCTATCAAATTGACCAAAACCTGTCCCTTGGGGTGTGAAAATTTACTTAAATGTTACTTTGGCCTTAAACATTACTTAGCTAAGATGCCAGACGAAGAATCTCTACCTTCCCCGATTCTTCAGCCACATGTAAAGCTTCCTCATCAATTAGCCTATTTGTGAACCCTCTAAATGTAGTTTAACCTGAAATCTGACTCAGTTTACCTATAGAGTTTATTTAGCAGGGTTTCTTTACTTAAGGAACATATGAGATTACAACTCAGTTTAACTAAATTTGTTCAAATTTTATGATGTTGAAAGAAACATGGGAGTATGCATCTGTCTTTTCTTTAACTTTCATGGCCTAAGAAGAATGTAAAAGATGTTAATATGCAAAAGAATTATTTCTCTGTCACTGATATAACTTTGCCGATAAGAGGACTTTTGAGAATCCTAACAGGGGTCCTGGTTTTCTCTAAGGCCTGAACCTATACTTGGACATAATCATAAAACTGAGGTTTCTGCCTCTATAATTTCTGTATTTTAACAAATATATTTTGGCAGTAGTTACCGACAACATGAATTCAGAAAGAAAGTATTTCTTCCATAACAAAACTAACAGTCCTCTCTTTACCCTTTTGTAGAGACTAAGAAATGAACACACTATTCCCAGGGCAAATGCAGAGTTGGAGTATAAGCCAAAGAGAGATTTTTGAGATATTCTCCCAAGATTAAACCAGGTCTGTGTAAAGTCAAAATCTTCAATTCTGGGTCACAGGTTACAGTTATGAAACGAGGTGAGCAAATGCACTCCAAGGGTTGTAGTCCAGAATAAAGCTGATAGAAAAGCCAAAATTTATCAGTCAGGAAAACCAACTTAGGTTTGAATAGGTCAGACCAGGGTCTGAAACAAAGACAGCCTGGAGATAAATTGTCCAGTGAGGGAGGGAAAGTGCCCCACTCTCTTAAGGTGAAGAGCAAGGTATAGATAGGTCATGACTTCAACTCGGCTAAAGGAAGGGCTTGCATCTATAATGTAGTTACACCCTACTATTGGCTATGTTTTTAGCTATCATTTCTTAGATGAAATTTGTCTTTTCTTTAACAGGCCCTAGAGCTGGGAAGGTACATTTGCATTTCAAATGGTTTCTCATGCAAAGCAAATAAGAGTTGCTGGAGAGCTATAATTAAGTTGTTTTGGAGCTATGAATAGTGAGTATCCCAGATATCAACAAAGCAAATATTTAAGAAGAGGAGGTGGTAACTGTCAGTGGGCTTAAAAGCAACATTTGCCAGGGATACAGCTGCAGATAATTGAGAGTGAACTGTATTTCCTTGCCAATTCAAATATCTTTTCCAGTTATAACTATGAGATACGAAAGTTATTAGAGCATTTGCCCCCTTTTTGTTATTAGAGGAAACCCAAATTTAATAATAATAATAATAATAATAATAATAATAATAATAATAATAATAATAATGACAACTTACATTTCGGGGGGGTGGGGCTGTAGCATAGAAAAAGTGCTTTATATGTTCTCATTCGGTTCTAACAACTCTGCTTATCATAACTATTGTTTTGTTTTGCTTTTTGACTAGGCAATGGGGTTAAGTGACTTGCCCAGGGTCACACAGCTAGTAAGTGTCAAGTGTCTGAGGCTGAATTTGAACTCAGGTCCTCCTGACTCCAGAGCTGGTGCTCTATCCATTATACCACCTACTTGTCCCCATAAGTATTATTTTGAAGAAAGGGAAAATCAGAAAGCTTTAGTTAAGGTCACAGTCACTCAACTGGCATTTAGTAAGCACCTACTATGTACTAGACATGGCACTAAATGCTGAGAATGCCAAAAAAGTGTTTAAAAAAAAACAATTCTGGCTCTCACAGTCTAGTGTGGGAGAATACTGTGTCCAAATAAGATGTATATAGGATAAATTGGAGATAATAAACAGAAGAAAGGCATTAGCATTAAGGAGGATTGGGAAGGGCTGCCTGTAGAAGGGGAGATTTTAGCTGGGCCTTGAAGGAAGCCAGGGAAGCTAAGGAGGGAAAAAGGAGGGAGAGAATTCCAGGCATAGGGAGGACAGTGATTGGAGTTGGGAGATAGAGTGTATTGCATAGGGAATAGCAAGGAGGACAGTCACTGGATGGCAGCATACACTGAGGGGAGTTAGGTGTAAGAAGATGAGAACGGTAGGAAGAAGCCAGGTGATGAAGGACTTTGAGAGCCACAGAGAGAATTGTATATTTGATCGTGGAGGTAATAGGCAGCCACTTGGAATTTAGAGTAAAATGGAGTGGTATGTGTGACATGGTTAGACCTGTCTTTTAGGAATTTTGATAGCAGAGTAGAGGATGGATTAGATCAGGGAGAGACTTGAAGTAGGAGACCAAACAGCAGACTATTGCAAACTCAAAGGTCATGTAAAACGTTAAGTGGAGGAGAAGGCCACCAAAGTCATCAGAAAAGTCAAAATGGCCTGAGTTTCCCTGATTCACGGTTCAATCTTCCAGGAGGTAAAAGCTGTAGCAGTATAATCATCTGAAAGATGCAAATGGTGTGCCTAGCAAACAGGATACTTAAAAAAATGCAACAACTTTGAGGCACTAATGGGCAGCAATATGATCCTGACGCCGTCTGCTGAGAAACAGCAGTAGCAGCAGCTGCTTGATTGTGTCTGTTTGAAGTAATCAGAGATGGTTCCATATAGTGCAGACCGTATGGTCACCGGAAAGGATGGGCCATATACACAACAGCTGTAGCTATTACAGTGCAGACTTTTCAGGTGACAAAGATAGATTATAGGACTAGCCATAGCAGGTATCTTCAGTCATTCTCATTGGCATGCACAAAGCCTGCAGTCTGCCCTCAGTTCTCTGTCAGTCGATTATATGCATTGGGTCAATTGCTACCTGACCATGGGAATTGGTTTCTGCTTTGGAAACAGAGGGACTTTAGATACAGATGAGGAGTGTGTGTGTGTATGTGTGTGTGTGTGTGTGTGTGTGTGTGTGTGTGTGTGTGTGTATGTATGTATGTATGTGTGAAAGGAGAGAGACAGAGAGACAGACAGAGGCAGAGACAGAGAGAATATCTGTATCTACACAAGACTGAATATGCCAATGACTTTTATCCAAATGAAACTGGATTTTAAAATTTACTTTCAGATGCTTCGCATCATGTCAACATAACCTAAATATTAATATGGCTATATTACACAGTAAGAAATTATATATTTGTTCAACCTAATGTTTTGAATTAACCATACATCTATGCTCTTTCTAGAATATTAACTGACTCAAGTTTTGTATAAAAATCTTTTTTAACTCGTAAGGAATGAAAAATAGAACCATCATGATTTTCATGTTCTGCACCATTATTTCTAAAATTGCTATGAAGTTAAAAAACATACAGAACTTTCCATATTATTTCAGCATCTCCTGTTCCTATGACTAACCCACAGTATGTAAAAATACTATGTGACATTCATGATTGAGATAGATAGCTGGATTGTGTTTATTTCTTCTTTGCATGTGTAACAAAATAGAAGGCTCTTTTTTTTAAGTAAGGGTAATTATTGTTTCAAGTTCCACAAAATGTTCCATCTTCATTTAATCTATAGTCATTTTGAGATGATTTTT